>NC_088859.1:13697948-13887948 GCF_963853765.1 Magallana gigas | reverse complement strand
GTTGTTTTGTAATCCCAGTAGATCGCTTTTAGACGCCATTTTTTAAAATAGTTTTCTGTAAACAGAGTTATCTTTCTTGAAGTTTGTAACTTACGATTTTGGACGCCATTATATTTTTTAAACACTCATTACAACTAGATTATAGCTCAAAAACTATTTTAAATGCTACTGGAAATAGAATGACAGTGATTTTATCCCCTATTGACTGATTAGGGTTGGTAATTAGCCTCCTAAACTCAGTGTTGGCTTGTGTTGTTTTAAGTACAGTTATACCTACAGCTATTATCACCTCAGGCGTAAATAATTGCCTGTTTAAATGAAAAATACTATTAAATACACCTTGTTCATATTTTAAGAAATACAGTTGAAACTTTCAATGTATTTATTAAGTGTTTATCTTTTTAGTAATTAAAAAATAAAAATGTCAAGTATAGGGATCGCAAGTCAAAAGTTGGAAGCAAAATGGCACCCAAAAACGAAGTTTTACTCAGTGGAAAAATTATCTGATTGTATGTCACGCCTATAAGTCGGACCCCTACTTTTTATTCAAATTTCTACTCCCAAAATACCGACTTATAAGCGAGTATATACGGTAGTGGCATTTTTCATGTGCAGTGTTATGTGTAGAAAAGTACTATAGTCTGAAAAAATAAGATATTGTGAGAAAATAATGATTTACACAAATCCGGATTTTCTCTTTTCCAATCCGGCTAAGAGGTTGCATGAGATGGGTAGTTTATTAGGTCGGCAAACCTGAGCTGACACCAGACTGTGATTAACTCCTTCTGACACGTAATTTATCCAAAATACTGCAAAACGCAAGGCATGCATTGTAAAAGTCAGGCTCAATTTATGAACATAGCTGATGATTTATTGAAAATTAATCAATAAAACATGAAGTGACTATTCACAGTATTGATTCAATATTGCAAAAAGAAGGATTTTCAGCTCAGACTGGCTGGAGAGCAAGATAAACTCAGAAATTTGCAGGAAAAAAAACATTCTCTTGAATTTATACAGCCCAAGCAAAGATAAAACAAGAATCATTTTCTTGGCCACCATAGAAGGAGCAAGTCACAAAAGTGACAAATTTTACACCCAGCACAGCATACAGCCAGATTGGTGCAAGCTTTTGCTGGCTGCTGAAGATCTAATTGGATTGTGTGGGTTTAGCTGGCACCAGAGTCAGTGACATTCTGTCTTGCCCTCCAGTGGAACCAAATCATATAAATATCGCCTCTTGCTGACTGCAGTCCTATCTTAATGCCGCAATTAGGTTATTATGAGTGTTAAGAAATCCTCAGTGGTAAAGACACATACCCATAATAAGTTTGTATACAAGGTTCAACTGACAATTTCCTGAACAAATTTATTCCTTTAGCCAATCTTTGTATCGAGGGAGCAGTGGAAATTGTTCAGATGTGCATTGATTTTGTAATGGCCGATATCCTAGAAAGGCAGGATGCATGGTGGCTCTCTTTCTAGACAGAACAAACCACAAATGCTTCTTCTATTCCAGTGCAAACATCTCAGCAATACATGGTCATCAATAATGGCTACCAACAGAATCTGTAAATGTGTCTATCAATCCTGCCATCTTAAATGTCATAATGAATGTATCTCCCGTGGCCCTTTACGATTTATGATTATATTTTATGGATTATTATGGGCTAAGCACAGAGTATTCCTAATATATTTAATATTTTCCCCATTTCCTACATTCCCTTCGTCTCAATTTAATCAAGATGAAAAGTAGTCCAATTGTTGAATATTGAATGTAGTGTGTGTCTGATTCATTGCTTGCGCGATTGTTCTGAATCCTAAGCTGACGATGACTATCAATGTTCTTTTCCAGCTTGCCTTCGGGATTGCCATGATGTTGCCACTAAACAATGATGTGAGATTCGGGTTGCTGTGTGTTGCCTGTGTGCCGGGAGGAGGACTGGGCCATGTTGCTGTGATTCTTGGGGATGCAGATCTTCCATTAAGTTTAGCCATGAATCTCATTAGCATTGTGGCAATGTTAGGTAATTGTGTGTTTCTTTTTTCTCCCCTCATATCAATCTACATTTAGCACATCTATTTGAAAACAACTAATTTAAGACACTGCTGTGTTTGCATTGTCTGAATGCATATTTATCATACAGTTGAACTTCGATATCTTGAACACTGATATCTTGAATACAATGGATATGTCGAAGTGATTTGTAAGTCCCAACTCTTATTTTTTTAGTATTCTACTCTCGATATCTTGAATATCTCAAAGTTTTTAAACAGTCCCATCTAGTTCGAGATAACGAAGTTTGACTGTATATATATTCTCTGACTAATTTGAGACTACAGTCAGTTAAGAGTCTTATACATGTATTCTACAAAACAATAAATGACCACACAGTAAATGATAGCACAGTAAAGAAACTGTGGATATTAGATAGGTACTTCAATATCAACACTACAATATAGGGCATCCAATCTCAAAGTAATGTCAACATGTCAATAATGCTAGAAATAATCTTTTGTTCTGAAACCCGAGATGAAAACTAAAGCAATATTTCATTCCTATCAGTATATGAACTCTTACTCAGTCACTGAACTCTAGCTATTATATGAACAGGTATGTGTGTACTGACAGTGATCTACTGTCAGCAGTAAGACCAGATTATGTTAAACAAGTCATGTAATAACAACAGTGGACTTGTGTTTAAAGTCATTTCCAGAATATTGTCATTATATACATGTAAATCAAACTGGGGTTGTACATCTGTTGCATTTAATAAAAACTTGTAGGCTTCTTAAAATCTAGACTTGCGAATTTGCTGAGAATTTCAACCAACTGTAGACATTTCCTTAATGATGCAAAAGTCACATTAAGAGAATTGCTGCTACAGTTAATTATTATAATTACATTAATCAGTCCAGTCTGGGGGCTTCGTAGCCAGTGCTTTCCCCATAATCATGCTACCATCGTGCCCTCAAAGCAAATTGCAACAGTATAGATTGAGGAGTATTGCTCAGAAAGCAATAAGCCTTGTTTGAAGCAATAGTCAATGTAATGACATAACCAATTCCATTGTTTATCAAATTTAAAACTGTTGCTGGCTAAATCAAGAGACATATCTGAAGAACGTGTCTTTAAATAGAAAAACTCAAAAGTACATCTTCCAGCATAATTTTTATGTTAATTACAATATCTTTATCAGTGAGCTTTGTGAAGTGACATCAATTTTCTTAACAGAAATAGACGATTAATGTTAGCATCAAAAAGTATCAGACTCCCACCAAAGACTGACAAATACAACTAATATCGTTACAATTTGACAAGTGTCTCTGTGTCGTAATATAATTAACCAGAGGAGGTGACTTTGATACAAATGAAACACCAATATAGAAACAGTGGCGATCAATCAATCGTCGTTTTTCCATAATCATCCATTTGATTCTCTGCAATGATGGAATCAGAGAACAGACTGACGTCAGGAACACTGCTTGGTACACACTCTCAATCATTTTAACGACTCAAATGCAGACAATTTCAAACATAATTAGACTTCATTGTGTCCACAATGTAAACGATGGAGAATCATTTTTCCTCATTAACTGTGTCTGTTGTAATAATTAACACGGAGAATATTATAATTTAGAACTACTACAAAAAAAATTCTGCACGCAATGGTCTACCGAAAGTTCATAGAAGCATTTCTGGCAAAAAATGAATTGCAAACAAGTTTAATTTAAGTTAATTACCTAAACAAAATATTGATAGTTTGGACACTGATTATATGCACTTAAAGAATGCATGTTTTCAGGAGTACATACTCAGGAAGCTTTGTGTTTTCAACATTAAAACCAAATAGCAGCATCATGATCAGAGAATGGCATTAAAAAAGCCTGATCAAGAATACACGTGATCATTTCCCTGTTACATAAAGGGGTCTAAATTACGAGCATCAGTATTCAAAATTAAAAATCCTCAAACAACACAAGAGTATGGTTACACAGTACATTTCATCAATCTTTGGTTAGGAACACAAGCATAAGTAATTAATAGTTTTCATGAGAACTACCATTCGCCAGATAATTTGTTATTACTTTTCATGATAATTTCCATTAGCGTTATAAGTTAAGCAGTGAATAATATCTTGCATTAACAGTCTGTGATTTTGTGTGCTATATTGGGCATACGTCCAATTCATTTTGATTCCAACTAACTGGAATTTATTAGGCAGTAGTCCTATGACCATACATAGAATGAAATCCAGACCTTTGAATCAATAGTTCTACTTCCTTCCAGGCAAATAATGTCGCTGGTTCATGCAATTTTTACATTAGTTCTGAGATTATGACTATAAGGCTAATATTCACCGTTAACAGGCTAATTAAAACAGAATTCATTGGTGCAGGACATTTCTGATTGGTGGAATTGGACTGTCAATACATTTACATCAATCTAGATAAGTGGAACCAAGATTTATCGCGGACTTTTTTCCCAAACAGACAATTGGACACGGACATTTTACTGACCCAAATCACACATGCAAATATTGTCGCATTCATTTAAAAACATTTGAATACAGAGTGAAAATATTCTCTTTCTGACTCACTGACAGACAATGTTTTAAATCATTAGAATTTTATTTGTCTATGGTTCTTACTTACAATTCATGTAATACATAAAATGATTTAAAAATTTCATACTGTCTTTTCATTAGAATTAATTTTATTTTCATTTTTTTTGTAGGCACAGCCCCTCTGTGGATATTTGTTCTTGGACAATACTTTTACCGCGACCACAAAGTCATTCCGATATACAACTTTGAAATCTGGTTGGCTTCAACCTTTTTCGCATACACAGCTGGACTTGTGATTAACCGGTTTAAGCCGGCTGTGGCAGATGGGTTACTAACTTGGATTATAAAACCATTGATGCTTCTGGCATCCATACTTTACATAACACTTGGTGTGTATATCAACATGTACGTTTTTGATCGTATCAATGAATATGCAGTTCTATCCGCTTTCCTTCTACCTCTCAGTGGCTTTACAGTCGCCTACATTACCGGAAAAATATTCCGACAAAAAGACTCCTTTTGCAAATCCATGGCATTAGAAACTTCCAGTCTGAACGTTCTAATTGTGTTAGCAGCAATTCGGTTTTCCCTAGCATCAAATAAGAACAGTGCCGATTTCGCATCAGTGGTTCCTTTATGGGTGATGTTCACAATTCCAGGAATATATGTGTTATTAGCAATATTAAGATTCTTCAAAGGTTGTATAGGCAACTTTCTGGAAAGTAGGAAACAGCAACAATTTCGACATTTTAGTATCGCCTCTGGTATTGTCAATCAAGCCAATATGGCGGCCCTTTCCGCCCCTCTGTTTGTGACAGAGGTTACGGACGATGACCAGGGGTCTGTTAGTGAAAAAATCACTGTGTTATAGCACAACTATATGAATAGATAACCTATTAGTCAAACTCTATTAATTTATTATAACTTTGCATTCTTGAGGAATATTTATTCAGCATACAAACTAGCCAATTTTTCTCTAGTTCTTTCTCTCTGTTCCAAGTGAAAAACAACGATTTGAAATATATTTCCTTTTCTCTGCACATGTGCACTTGATAGATTTGGAATTTTTTTCCTTTTTAGTTTATTGTATCACATTTTGTAATCCATGTTATAGATATTAAAAGAATAGTGAACAAAGTCATATGATTTTCATAAGAGAACTAAATGACTCAACCAGGTTATAAACCATATAATTATCATGAATGAATCATTGTTTAAGAATGATGGGCAAATGTCCCATGGCTTTCTGAAAATATGGTTATAGTTCTATAATTAATGTCCTATTACAGACTATGACAGTTAATTTCCTAAATCCATACATACACAATATTGCTTATCATACACAATATTGCTTATATCTTATAAATTGAAAGTACTAGGATTCATTATCATCATAATATTCATATAATATTAGAGGTTAAAATAGAGTTCAGAAAAAGAATGTGAATAGCCCAAATTGTGGCAAATCAAGGTGGTATGAATTCCAGAAATAGAGACAAACAAAATTTTAACTAGTGTACAAGTACTTTCTTTGAGTCTAAAAACACTGTATAAACACTCTATAAAACTGTGGTATGACAATCGGAGTCCACTTATGAATGACAAACTACTTTTCCCAGTTTTTAATTGTAAGAATTATTTATTGAATATAAAATTGTAAAACTCTTAATTTCTGTAACTATAGCAGGAATTATTTCTGTGAGTTTAATTTCCAACTATGGTATTATACAATAATAATTATGCTGGTCAGCGGTTTTAAATACACCTATAACATGAGAAAATGGAAGATATCAAAACCAAAATTATTAACAGATTTTTGGACAAAGGAAATATGTCTTTAAACCAGACATTCACATTAATATTACAGTTGAACCTTGATATAACGAACACTGATATCTCGAATGCAATGGATATGTCAAAGTGATTTGCAAGTCCAAACCACTTATTCCACAAGAATTTTACCTTCAATATCTCAAATACTTAGATATCTTTTAAAACAGTCCCATCTAGTTTGAAATAACAAGGTTTGACTGCATTTATAATTTGTAACTTCATTGACAATCTCAGAACTGAGATTCAATCATTCTGATGTTCTAAAAGAGACAAGATACAGTGGTGTCTTGTTTGTTGCATCATTTCAAACCAAATTGTCTGGGGGTGTTGAAGCATCAAAATATACATGCAAGAACCAAAATTGCACAAACCACTAAGATTTATCTTGAATACAAAGTATCTGGATTACAGTTGTCTGGATCATTGGGGCTCCATCGTACATAAAAAAATTGTGCCCTCAAAATTTTTGTCTTACAGAAAAATCAGTTAGGAAATTAAATGATTTTAATAGTAAGACCTTCAGAGGGCTTAATGGTTGTGGGCCATTTTAGGACTATTTTAATCTCCTATAGACAAAAAGTCCTGTATGAAGATTTAGGAAAATATTCATATTTTAAGTCGAAAATATCTGAATTTTCTCTTTACTAAGGAATATAGTATATGGTTCAAATTCAATATTTAAAATTTTAAGGAAGCTAGATTTTATGGGTAATTTATAGAGCATCCAGCATCCATAAATGATGTTTCATGTGTATAACTGTTATATGTATACACAAACCTTGAGTATTGAGATGCCATTGCATGAAAATGATAACATAAAAAAGCCATAAAGAATGATGTCTTGTTACTGACAAACAATCTAAAACAGTGGTGTTTATGGTCATTTTCTTCCATCAAAGAAAATTTACTTGCTCAAACAAAGGATTGGATGGATCTGTTTATCCAGTCATATCATGCAGAGTACATATTTCTGAAATACAAATGAAACACTGAGCATAAACTCCCTATTTTATGTTTAAATTCCATGCCATTGAGGGAAGATGATTTCATGGCCAATGAGCGGTCAAACCAATAGGTTACATGCACAGGGGCCTCCAAGTAGAAAACTATAAGCCCTATGTAGACTAGTAAAGCAAATGGTATCGAATCGGACATAGCCCCTTTTTGGTTGTAGATAAAGACACAAGCAAACAAGTTTTTAACCTCACATTTCCTATAGAACATACTAAATATAACCTGGTACTAGTTTTTAAGGACACTTTTCTCTTCTGTGATTAGCAAAGTTGAAAGGTCAGTCAAAGAATCTTGTTTATAAATATAGCTTTGAGTAGCATCTCTAGGATTGTAAACCATCCACTGCTGAAACCTTAGAAATGTGTTATAATGTGTTATAATAATAACAATCGTCTTTGGACATCTGTTTGCAGAGCAGACTGACATGATATCAGTGTGTTTACTTGGAGAACACTGTTTTAACAATAGCATCAGCAAGCCGGCTTGCACATCATATCGGTTTTCTGGCTTCAAATTACCATAATACATCAGTTATTATAGTCCAGAGGATTATGCAATGTTGATGCATAGTTCTTGCTCTGGGTCATAACTTTTAAAATCATTTTAAGCTTATATTTATATTCTGATGCAAATTTGTCTCTGAAGTTAGAACAAAATTTTCAGGGGAGTGTTTCTATCAATAATTTTAGTTGCTCAGATACACAGAACCAATTTCCTTTCTTGAAATATTTTATTGCATAACTACCAGGTCAATGGCCTCTTCATCTTGTGTTAATTTCATCTTTTCATGAAACATTCTACCAAAGAAATGACAAATGATTGCTTTTAAAAGCCTTATCTTTTTCCAAGCTTGATTTCTTGAAGACATGTTTTTGCTGTATTCCTAGCTTAAAAATATGGAAATATAGTGTACTACAAACATTGAAAATTGTGTTCACTGATAAAAATAGTGAAGCAAGTCAGATACACAAATCTAAGAATGCAACCAGTTCATGCTAAAGCTAGTTTTTCCAATTCATGTGAAGGCTAGTTTTCAAGTCCAAACACTGAAATTGTCGATTTTACCATAAAAAATTCATTCTATTCACTTCACTTCATTATTGAAGGCAAGAACATTTACACATCTAGAATTAGTTTTGTGTAGATAGGCAATCTAGCCTGTCTGTGAATGATGAATATAATTCTACTGTTACATGAAATTGATTATGTGTCAATTTCATATTGTATTGTTCTGAGCATAATACATAGCACCATATCAATAGCATATATATCAAAGAGAGGTGGCAAAGAAAGGAAAGCTGAATTGACAGAATTGATGAATCTAGAGAACTGTAATGTGTACCTTTTGTACTCAAAACAATTTATATTTGCTCATTCAGAATATATTTTGGATATTCAAATTAAAGTCAATTTATTTGGTAAAGTAAATCATATGGCAAAATCATATAAATTAGCACAGTTCAAAGTTCTTTGTCAAATGTGTATTTGTAGAAAATAAAGTATCTGATTTTGAATAATCATAATCAAGTAGTAAATAAATATGATCCCAATGCAGTAAGATCTGTTATTGTTATAATGAACATGAATACTGTACATCAATATCAGTACAATTAGAACTTGGTCATCTGAGAGATGCACCGTATAATCGTAATTTGCATATATTCCCCCAAGACAGTAGATGGATGTAATTCAATAGAGAACTATAATTGAAAATTTACATAAAAACCCTTTTAGGTCCACGCTGCATACAACTTGTGATGCTAAATAAGGCTGAGGCTGGATGTCCATAATGGGACACATGGGAGCAATCTATCCAGGACTTCCTCGGCAGTACCAAAGAGGACATTTATTCTGCCTGAGAGTGGTCAAAACAAAGGGTACTAAGCTGCAGGCTTTATTTTGTCCAATGTCGTAGCACATGTAGTAACAAAAACCTGGACTTTGGGTAGTTGTGTATAACAGCAATGTGACGTAGGTTTGTCTATTTTATTGCTGGCCGCTCAGACATGGCTCTTTGAAATCAACAAGATTTGTCTGGCTTTTGAGTTAAGGCTATGCAATCGGTGCATATTTCGCTTAAAACTGCATCATTTTTAACTTGTTTTGTAGGGTTTTGAAATAGATAGCTACGCCCTACTGAAAGTCCACGGTCTTTTTAAAATGGTTCTTATACTGTAGTTTCCTTATTTTACGCGAGTACTTAATTCCACGATTCAACATTATTGCATCAAATCATGAGAACATAAAATCGTGAATGCCAAGTTTTTAACATAATTTCCAATAGTTTATATCTATCAGAATAATAAAAGTGAGATTTTAAAATCCGCGAGGTGTGCTTCACGCGATTTTACACGGATATTAATTCCTCGCATTTAATTAGGAATCTACAGTTAGTACTTCTGTGTATTTATACTCTGACTCATAGCGCAGAGAAACCATAATGGCAAAAATACTTAAGCCCTATATATCATTATAACTTAATGATTTTAAACTTTTTTTATGTAAAAGCTTAACTTCACAGAGGCTGCAAGCCCTACAGCCACAAGAAAAGATGAACAGCAGGCCACCATAGCTTATAAAACACTGTCTTTAAACCTGAGAGAGCTCAACATGAAAAGAAATTGCATGTACAAAAAGACCCTACATGTATAATTACTTTGCACAGAAGTAATTTCAATCCCAAAGATTCCTGCCATGTAGAAACTGCTCTGGTCTGCTATCATTATGACCAGTGGTAGGTAGAGATCGATATCAATTAGTGCAGTGGGGAGCAGTTTTGTCAATAAATGCCCTCATCATTCAGGCTCTCCAATGAATGTTAGCCATTACGAGGGGGTCCACTGGAGAATACAAGTACTAGTGGGAGGTCTGTTTAGGTCCTAATTAGGAAATCCAAACATCGGCAAACCAGAAAAATCAGGCAGACTTAGCCCAATGGAAGTCACCGACTGAAATCTTACTGGAACCACTAGAGGGACAGTCATCAGGTGTAGCAACTTCAATAATATCGGCTAGCTGGACCACATACGTCATTTCAATTTATCTCAGTCAGATTACCTTAAAAAGGTACACAGTATTTCATAAATACTGTGGTTACATCAATATTCAAGGGTATCAATTTTCGTGGATAAAGTGAAAATCACAGTTTCAAGGATACGTAAATTCGTGGCCAATGACCCTTTCAATACAAAATGTTAATAGAAACTGCGTTTCAACATTTAATTTCATGGATCAACTTAACAATGAAATCCACGAAAATTGGTATTAAAGGAATATTGATGAAACCACAGTACTTACATGTACATGATAATCACATATATGTGTTTTACTTATTCTTTTTACAAATACCGAACAATAAATCAACAGGTTGATAAGGAACACAAAGATGTCTGTTAAAACTAGCATTCTGAGAGTATTGATCAAGCAGAGCAAAAGTCTAACTTAATCTGTAGTTTCTTAGGATAATGCACAATAAGTTTCAAATCATTTCTTACAACCAAGAAATGAAAGGAAGGAAAAATACGAATTAATGGTGGTGACAGACAGAAGATCGAAATACAACTCCTCACAATTTTACTATTAGGAGACTAACAAAACAAAACTGACCATTCCATTTTCACAGTCGCTTGATAAATAGATTTGGGATAGGTTATTCAAACTTATGAAAACCTAACATAGCAAGGTCTGGTTAGCGAACAATTTAAAACAATTAAGCTTTAATTCAAAATAAATATTAACATGTATCTAAAATGAACAAAACACATTTACCATATATATGGTTTGGTTTTTAAATGAGACTCGGTTGAGTGTGTACTGCTTTTAGCTATGCAAATAACTAACTATTCAAGTTCCTCAAAACAGTATATTTGCTCTGCTTAAGAAAATGACAATCTTCAGCACTTTCAAACCGTAACTAGTGCTAACAAAATTATGACAGACAGAAAGGCTGACGACACAACGAATGGAATGGTTGGGCTAGTTTTTCTGCATACACACACAGAGAAATCGTTTGTTCTGAATCTAAATCAATTGCCATAATCAAAATATCAATACTAATTCAGATAATGGGTGAAAATAATCTCTGTTTTCCTCCAAAAAAGGAAAATGTACATAGTTACAACTAATAATAAAAAGAGAGTTACATAATCTCAAGTTCTATTGCATTGCATAAGAGAGAGAGAGAGAGAGAGAGAGAGAGAGAGAGAGAGAGAGAGAGAGCAAGAGAGAGAGAGCAAGAGAGAGAGAGAGAGAGAGAGAGAGAGAGAGAGAGAGAGAGAGAGAGAATCTTGGCAACAAAAATTACAGCATCAAAGCCTGTTGATAATGTGTATCACTACCATTCCGATTCTCCCGGGATTCCCATACATACAGTCAATGGGAACTGACAGGATTTCTTTTCGTTTGAAAAACCATCCCTAATACAGACTATCTTATGGGAAATAAAAGAAATCAATGAAAAGCCAACACTGACGAAAAAAATGAAGAATTGAGGAAATGCTCTGATTTGAGGTACAGCAAATCATTTAAAGCACTCCATGTATTTGAACTATTGATTAAGTGTCTTGTGATGGGCAAATGATGGATGTCATGTTGGAAAACATTAATAAATTGGCCAAAGGGGACCAGTTCCGAGGGTGTCCGATAGGAGAAAGGCAGATTTATCCTGTAATTCTATTCAGTTCCTGTTAAAAACATGCATACCACAACAATGGAAAATTTTCATCAATATGCATTTGGGGATAAAAGAGTACCTCAAACCTTTTAGTCTGGCTTAAAACATTTTAGTCTGGTGATTTTGAAGATCAGACAAGGCATCAACATAAAAGAAAAAAAAAATGAAAAGGAAGACAACTACTATTGAAAAAAAACCCCATCTACTCATTTGTGATACAAAAAGCTAGTCAATCTCTTGGACATGGGTAACACTTGAGATGGAAGCTGATTTAAAATTACTCATTTGTTTATTTTCAAAATGCATGCTTTTAAATTTGGAAAATAAATAGATGCATACTCTAAGTTGCAGTACTTGAACAAACTTAGAACAGAATAATTCTTGCCTCTTTGATGGGTGAAATAATTAATGTACAAAAATTCTGATTCTTTGATAGATGAGTTAATAAACATAATTAAGTTCACTTACCCCGTGCTCCCACATTACTTGACATGCTACACATAGATATAATAAATTTAATAAAGGGGCATAACTCTCAAAAAATCATCACATCAAAAAGGCCAACATTTCCAGAGAAGTAATGGAATGGAATTTCCTAGTAATATGCACCTACAATGTTTTATGAAATTCTACTCAGGGGTTTAAGAGGAGTTGTGTTGACAAATTGTTTTAGCACTACATTCAAATAACCATCAACATGCAGATGGAACTAATTTGGACACACTCTAAGGAAAGCCTTAGAGTGGAACCCACAAGGACAACAAAAGTTAACAAGACATCATTGAAAATGTGTCCATCTCAAAAGATCTCAGTTACTGGTACAGCAAAGGAAATTAAGTTAAATGTATCTAAGGGCACTGTATGTGTGCAGGTTAAGCCTAATTTTTGGCAGATATTAAATTTAGTGACTTCAGAAAATAAAAATTTTCCTATATAACTATACAAAAGCTAAATTTTGGCAATTTCAATTTTTGCAACTCATTATTATTTAAAAAAAATAAAAATAATAAGCCAAAATTAGCATCCAGTCAAAATAACTCTCTATTCAATTCCTTGCCCGAGGCAGACACCCTACAGTGATCATCTCGATTGTTGGGGAGATGTTTAATATTGGAAAACAAACAAATATGCCAGCCATTGGAATAAATTATACCCTTTCACATTAAAAAGTTCTACAGTGGAATTATTTTTATTCGTGGAGGTCAATGTTTGTGGGTAGCCAAAAATTTACTGGTTCGTGGAGACGTAATTTCGTCCGTAGCAAGTTCTATTTTGTAAATAAATATGAAACAAATACATATATACACGTTCGTGGGGATGTAAATTTCTGTGCAAGGGTTACCCACGAACAATGATGATTCCACAGTAATTCTGAATTTCCTTACATGTATTAATGAAGCCATTACAGATATTTTTTCTGAAATTATTTCTTTTCATGAAGTTTTAGTACCATCATCGAGATTCAGAATGTTCAGAGAATGCTAACCAATGGGTTTTTTTAAATCAAAATTAAGGTAAATTGACCATCTGAAAGTAGAACTTCTTTCTAAAATTACCAAAATTTAATGTCGATTCAATTTTTTATGCATTGTACATCATTGTCACAAATACAATTCAAGACACAGTAATATCCTGAATTAAACAACAACAAGCCACCAAAGTTTGGCCAGACATGACATTTTCCAGAAATGAGTTTTAAGGATGATTCTGAGAATTTGGTGAAGGCATCAGTCCATTTATCAAATTAAGCTGATCAAATCTCAGCCGAGATAAAAGGCAAAAAAATCAAATAAACTGGTTGAAGTATTTATCTATGCACGTTCAAAAACCATAAAGCTATTTCACATCTCTTTTTCGCTGTTAAATGAAAACATAAAAAAAGGCAAAGAATATAAAAGTTTGAAGTCACAATTAACACCTTATTTGCATTACCTGAGGTGTAAAATAAGAATGTATTGCAGTAGACAAACATCATTACTGATAACAGACTTACATAGACAGAATGGAGAATATGGCAGATATCCTACAGACCCGGTTTAACAATAAAATTCGTCCCATATACTCGCTTCGTAGCAAATAAAATAAAATTAATCACGCTGTATCTCACATAAATTTTCATCTGATTGGTCTAAAATATCTTCAGTGTTGTTCTTTTATAATCCAATTTTACCAAATTAAGGTCAGACGACACGTTCCTCAATTTTAGATAACTTTTTCCAGGAATTTGTTAATGGTTTACTACTACTTTGACAAGTTTTCTTGCAAAAAATTAGGGTACCTTACCAGGCATTTCTGCAAAATACTAGAGTATGCAATTTCCTATATAATCTTCTTGAAAAAACACTT
Source organism: Magallana gigas (assembly GCF_963853765.1). Lineage (NCBI taxonomy): Eukaryota > Metazoa > Mollusca > Bivalvia > Ostreida > Ostreidae > Magallana > Magallana gigas. Next base: position 13,873,515 of record NC_088859.1, on the reverse strand, counting down.
GAATTGCTGATATAAAAATAAATACAACTACAGCACAGCGATATGCACTATATTAGAACAATAACTCCGCCGGGGCGGGGTTTTGAACTCACGACCTCTAGAATTTTCACGCTTCTGGCAGTGAGCGGCCACGAATATAACCACCCGACTATCCAGACATATAACCAAATCCAAGTAAATTTTGATCATTTTTAAAGCAATTATAAAATTAATATTTTTTATTGGAACTCTTTATTACGAGGAGATACAAAAAAGATTCTCGAGGAACGTGTCGTCTGACCTTAATTGTTTTTGCAACAAAATCACTGTCACTTTTAACATCACGTTTGAAAATTTGCTTTTCGTTAACAGTCGCCATGTTAATGATAAAATCCGATACATTCCTAGTATACTTTCCGACAAAATGGCAGGCAAATTCAAACATGTACATTAACAAAATGCCTTGGCACGACCCATTAAATGTATATTTTGAGGACTTAACTAGATATGCATGTTCATAAAGGTTTGAAATCACTAATGTATAAAAATGTGTTATCCCCCAAAGATATTTTTAACAGACTTTAAATCAACGCCAAGCAGATTCGCTTCGCAGCTGCTCATTGCAAGTATATGGGTCGAGTTTTTACTGTGACCTGAGCGTAGCCTGGTCACGGTAAGATTAATATTTCTAGGGTTTACACTGCTTCCATGTTTAATGTAAAACTAATCCTCATGTCTATTATATGTCACTAATGTAGGTATTTTTAAAAACATTTTAAATTTATAGTAAGTGTCGACAATATATTTGACAGTTTATGGTGGAGAGATAAATATCATTATAGTCTGTCCCAAGATATTTTTGCCGCATATTTTCTTAAATTATTCAATATTTATAAATACCTCTTGGTTCAGACGATGTTCATTCAATAGTATGAAAAAATCCCAAGATTTCCCCTTTGAAACGCCCCCTCTAGCTTGTCGGGTATCAGTACACGGCTAAAAATAAAAAGTCTACGAGGTTTTTCCATTGCCAAGGAGATGAAGACGCCCGGATGATAACGTTGAAAAATTGCGCGAGGGGTCCCGAGTATTTCCGAATGGAGAAAAGATGTCAACATTCCCCATTATAAATCTCCGTAGGAAATCTGTTTTCGTTCCTGTGAATTTTTACAAGGGAAAAATGATAATGTGTGAATGAAGTTATCTTGGGAATTTTCCCTTCCATCGATTTTAATTGCACTTCAGTCACAGGTATGTGTATTTTTATTAAAAATCGTTCAAATACGCAGCAAAAATAACTTGGGACAGACTATAGACTGCGCTCGCCTGCACGGTAGTATCAACAATATAGCAAACATACAATGTTACTCAAGTTATTGTATAATAACTGATGTCTTATTTGGAGAAAGCTTCACAAAGTAAGAAAAAAAGCATATATATCATAAAGTCGAGCAGACGAACTTTTGTTAACTCCCACAATTTACTACCAAATTGCTGAATAAATGGAGGTTAATTTAGTGCATAAGTAGTTATAATACGCAAGAATGATAAATATTGCTTTCTTAAACTTATATACGTAAAAATCACGAAATATCTTACCTTTTAAAGCTAAAAGATGTTCTTTTTCTTTCGTACCTTCCATGTTTGAGATGTTTGGATAGGACTTTGGTTAACTTGTACTTAAAAAATTCGGTAGTGGGTAATTCTAGATATATCATATATTCTTCCACAAATCTTCAGAAATGTACAATATGACATACTTAATCAATTAAAAACTAATTCCAATGTTAGATATCATTGAGCATTGCAAACCAATTTATTTCAGAGTTAGAGTTTAGTTTTAAAAATATTTTTAAAACATCGAATTTATCTTTGTTCCAATTACTCTAAATCGGTAAACCGGAAATAAACAGAAACATGTCTCGAGGAAACTCAGAATATGACCTACGAGATGAAAACCAAGTGAAAGAGTACTTAAAGAATGTCTTGGTTGAATATCAGTTTAGTTGTTTTAAAGAGAAAGACCCTACAGGTTTGGCACTTAATCTGTTTAATAAAAATATTTTATTTATAATGTTAAATGATTCTCCCTAATCAGTTGCTAATCGGTTACGAAACCACTGTACATGACTGTCACAAATGCAGTCGCCTAATCATCCCCTAATCATGCTAACAAACTCTCTAGGAATTGTTTATCTACTTAGCTGAGATAGATTCTCACGATTGGTATTTGATTCATATTTAATCTTTGAAATATCATATATCACTTTACTATTTGCACCATGGACCATTGTAAAGCAACCTTGATTAAAGATAGTTCCAACATTGCAGCTTTTGAAAACTTTTAAGCAAAACACATATTTCCATTGTTTGGGTAACAGTACAGTCTGTGCATTGAGGCATGTATAAGTATGATTTCTTCACATTGGGTGGAATCATTACCAATCAATTATCTTGTTAACTGACCTCATTTATATTTCATTCAAGTAGTGAATGTGTGGTCATGAATCAATTGCCCCAAAACTTTTTAAACTTCGTGCAAAGTCTCTTTAGGGCACACAATTTGATTAGTAATCTTTTACTTGCATTGTTTACAGAACAAATAAAACTATCACTGCACGTAGGGTTGATTTGTTATACATGCTAAAAAAATTACACATTTAAAAAAGCCATTCTGATTAGCGTTATAAAGCTATATATTTTTCAAGCTATATAACTAACTCAATAAATACATGTAGTTATCAATCTATATAATTAACATATATTAGTGCATGAATTGTCTCCTGATAGAGGTCAACAGGTAGTAAATAATTGCCCATTGTCTAAGTAGGCATACTTTTATGCAGATTTAAAGAATTACCAAATCAATTTTTTTTTACTGCACCTCAAACTTACATATCAATTAGAGTATTCTATCCCAAATGGGCTTTGGACGATTGGTCCTAATCTGGTAAAGATTTTGTTTTACATTTCATTCAGGATGTCACAGATTAGGATACTTCCATGGTTATGTCGACAAGGATAAACCTGACTCTATCGATAATGCAAAACGAGTATTCAAAATGAACTGTGAGGAAAACAAGTTCGGACAAAGCTGTGATTCCTTGGCTGCTATTTACCTTAATGAAAAAAAGTGTAAGTGAATGTACAAAGTGTAATTTGACTACTGACATTTTAGATGGCATACAGCAAAGTAATGACAAAATTAAATTAACTGTTCCTACTTTGTAATATTAAATCTGTTTATTCGGCAAATTTAAGATTGGGCAAATTCCAATATCTCAAATTACATCTCTTTAAGCACAACTTTGTATTGGCGAATTCAAGACAGTGGGAAACTGTTTGTAAATGAAAAAGGGCAAAAATAACTCTGAATACAGTATTACACAAGGAACTAAATTTAGGACTTTTTAATAATACAGCCAATGTATTTTTCTTGTTTAGTAACTTAACAGGTATCTTCAAACCTGAAGAGCTTTTATTCTTATGATTTTAACCATATTATAATACATATGAAATTATGAATATATAATATACTTCTGAAAATATACAGTATGTCTATTTTTACTTGCATTATTACAACATCATAAAAATGATTTTAAAAAAAACCTCCATTATCATTAATTAAAAATGCCCACTCCTGTGTAGTAATTGATATACTTCTTCATTTTGGAATAGATGTATTTCAAAAAGAAGCACGAGATGACATCCTCAAATATTTTCAAAATGCCTGTGAGTATGGATATTACACAGCTTGTAAAAACGTAGGAGTTTTGATGCTGGAAAAGCATGTTCTATGGGAAGACTATCATGACACCAAAAAAGGAAGAGAATATCTCGATCTGGCGTGTGAAAAGAAAAACGTAGGCGCTTGTTACATTCTTCAAAGACTTTTAAGCAAGAGAGCTCCGGAAAGGGCTTTAGGTTATGCAGTGAGAGGCTGCGAGTTAGACGATATCAAATCTTGTCAAACTGCTTACCAGATGTACCTCAAAGGCATTGGAATAGAGAAAGACTCGGAAAAAGCTCAATTTTACAAAGAAAGAATGGAATACATTTTCAGAAACCATATTGCTACAAAGCCCGATGAGTCTGTAAGAGTGACTATGTAATAAAGATTCATGTAGCATTTATATTAAAATAGTGTTTGCTATTTGATGTTGTTATTAAATATTATGAATATACCGGTAAGCTTTAGTGTCTTAATCGTGTTTTACAATATTGGGTTTAAATTAACACTGGATGCAAAGTGTTCCTCTGATTGGATTTTCTACATAGCGTCTGTATTAAGGCATTCTGTCTGTTAATATTTTAAATGTCATTTAGATTTAAACTGTTAATAAAGTCTTCCCAGATGAAACTGATTTTGACTCAAAGTCTTTTAAGTAATCATATACATAAACATAAACTAGAAGCTATCCAATGTTATGAAAATAACAAATTCATTTGTAAAACATTATGTCTACAATCAAGAGTCAAGATAACTATTTTGACCTTTGACTTAAAAATGACCATGACCTTTATTGACATCAATCTCTGACTTACCACTTATCATGGTTTCATAACTACCGGTATTCATTGAAAACCATTATTGCAGATTTTATTGTCGAGTTGTTCCACAAATTCCAAAGTTCACTGCCAGTAAATGCAATATATAATTACACATTGTATAGAGCGAATCCTGGCCACAAATTTACGTATCCTTGAAGCTGTGACTTTCACTTAATCCACGAAAATTTATGTGCACAAATATTTTAATGAAACCAGTAACCAATTGTGTTTTATACATGTACCCTCCATAGTTCAGAAGACGTGGTCAAGGTCAAAAATTGTCAATAGACAAAAAGAATATATTCAGTATGTAACTTCATGTTTTATTATAAATTGATAAAATAAATACATGTAATCATTATTTAATGTCATTTATCACAGACAATAATAAGAAATTGTCAACACAGTTACTCATATATGTATGGTTAAAAACTTCTGATCAACAATGTATTCCATAATTAAGAATGAGAACTGGGGGGACTTTCAGAGGACAGTGAATACAAAAACACAGAGAAAAATAAACTCAAAGTTTTAACTTTACAGTCCAGCGGGAATGTATAAATTTGTGTAAAGAGCATCTCAAAATGTTTTCACTGGAAAAAAAGACGTGCAAAACTTTATTATGGAAAAATGTCCAGCACTTAAAAGTGGAGTCTGTTTAATACTGAGAATATTTTTCTCACTGAATTTCAAGAGTTCCTAACCATTGTAAACTCCTATAATTTAAGCAGGGAGTTAATTCAGCCTACACTTTCAATGGCGGGCTGGACAGGTGGCAGTCTTTGAGAGGAGGGGGGACGAGAGCCCATTTCAATGTCAGTGATTTCCATTCTCAGTCTCTTTATTTCTAACTTCTGCATGTCAATAATTTTGTTCTTTTCTTCCATTTCGGACTGCATGAGAGCACTGGGTCCCTTTGAAGAGAAAGCAGCCACTGCTGCGGTGTCATTCTTGTTCTTCTTGCTGTGCATTCCCAGAGCAGCCTCCAGATCATGGATCTGCGTCCTTGCTATTTTTAGTTCTCTCCTCAAATCATTGATTTCTTTAATTAATGAGACATTTTCCTGCAAAAGAAAATCAATGCAACATTTCAATGACTATCCAATTTGTATGTCCATCAAAATAAAAGCAAAGTAAAATTTGCTTTACGGAAAAAAAGAAAAGTATTGTGGAAGATATACAAACCTGCATAATGCGGACATTGTCAGCTCTATGGATTTCCGAATCTTTCGCCAACTTCTTACGAAGGGAGGCTACAGATCTTTCTAAATGCTCTCGCTGGCGACTGTACTCCTTCTGAATGTCTGCATCAACACTGGCAGACTCAGTCTACAAAAAAAACACCACCACAGTTAATTTGTGCAGAAAATTTGTGGTTCAAGTTTCCTGGTAGTTGACTTTTTGGTATTTTCTGATGTCAGTTGATTAAAAACTATTTTGTCTGAATTAGGTACTTACAATGTCATCTCTGACATGCTTGGCATACAAGGCTTTGATGGTCTCCTTCAGCATCTTAGGATCCTGAATGTAGCCCACACAGTTATGGAGATCTGTTTTGAACTGCTTTAGTTTGGCTTTGATATCATGCACCTGGTAACATAGAAAAAAAAATATTTATGAACCCTTTCAAACATTTTTGACTAAATATTTCCTGTATTCAAAATTTTTCTAAAATTTCCTTACCTTTTCTCTTTCTAAGTGCATCTCCTTGTCTGTTGCTTTCAGTTTCTGAGTCAGCTCTTTGATGCTCAGTTCCAGCTGAGTGTTCTGTTTGTGGAATCTCTCCAATTCACTTTCCATCTACAGTACACAAACAATAGAAAAATTTAGCACATGTCAAGACACTAATTTCAAATACATGACAATAGTACCTAAATTGTGTTGTACAACATTATTGAACTATTTGATATTTCAATATTACCTCCTGAATCTGGTCTTTCATTTGTTTGATATCATTCTCCCTGGGTTCAATCTGTTTCTTCAACTCCTTGATCTTATAATCCAGCACAAACTTGAACTTTTCCAATTCCTGGTTCTTCTTTTTTAAGTCATAAATTCTCTTTTCCTGGAGAGTGCAAAAATTCCAAATGTTAGCTCATTTCAACAAATACATGTATGTATGTATCAACATTTTCATTGAGTACATTTGATAAGAAGTAAATCTGCAACAAACTTACTTTGTCTTGGATGGTGTCATCTCTCTCCACAATCTCCTTACGGAGTCCCTGAATATCTTTCTTCATCTTCTCCTTCTCACCATTCAGTTTAGACACCTCAGATTTGAATCTGTTGATCTCCTCTTTGTGGTCATCAATTTCACGCTGCTGGCTAATGAACTACAAAGAAAAGTTAAAGAATTGATAAGTATTTGATTTGCATCCGTATTTTTCAAGCAGATGTTTTGTAATTCCAGCTTGATAACTTATCATAGTCTTACGTTATTGTCTATCTTGCCCAACTACAGTATTAGAACAAATGACCTAGTTCCATAAAGTTTCTATTGTTCAATTTTTAACAATGTAGCAGAATCTTGACTAAACTAGTGATAAATCCAGGTCAAATCTTACATTACTAATACATGTATGCTAAGAATTTTTATTTTTTAAATTTTCCTCACCTTCTTCTTCATGATGCCAGTTTCTCCCTTCAGTTTGATGTTCTCCTCCCGTTCTCTGCGGAGCTGAATCTCGTAATTATTTTTGATATCCAGGATTTCCCTATCCGAGTCCTCCTCAATCTGTTTCTTCGTCTCCTCATACTCTTTGTTTTGTTCACGGGATTCATCATTAGCCTTGAAAAAACAAAGTAAAAAACTATTGTTTCATAATCAATTCATAGAAACCTGCAAATTAAATTCCCTAAGCACTAATTCAAAACATTGAGGTGCCTTGAACAGGAGGAAAATCTGAACAAAAATGGGGTTCTTTGCATAATATCAACTATATATTTTGTAATGATATACTGAGGGAGTTGTGAGATCTACCTGTTCTAGTTTGGCGGTCATCTCCTGTAGCTTGGTCTCGTAGTACTCAGTCTGCCGCTCCATGTCCCTCTGTTTACTCTCCTCCTTCTCGATCAGCTGACGCTCGTACTCCTCCTGCATCTTCATCATCTTACTCTGCATCTCCTGGAACTTCTCGTACTCCAGCATCAGCTTCTGGTTATTGGCAGACTCTGTAGGAAATATCAGAAACAAGTCAGCAAATGTCACCATACTGCTGCATTTACTAAATGGTTTAAAATCAGAGTCATATAAAGATGCTGGGTTCTGTCTTTTACATACCCATATCTTGTGTCTCTTTGGCATGTTTTTCCATGATTTCTTGCATTTCTTCTTCATGTTTCATCTCCTCTTTGTCCTTTTCTGTTTTCAGCACCTATAATAGAAATGCATCATAATAAATTATATTCCTCTTTTTGTGTATGAACACTCAACCACTATCAATGTAAGAGTACAAGGGAAATAACTCTTTATCGCTTTAAATCATATCCTAACCTGATTTTTTGTCTTGAGAGCCTCCATTTCCTGGATGAATTTCTCAGTGAGCTCTTTGATCTTGTCATTGTAGCTCATGTCCTTCAGTCTCAGCTGATACTCATTCTCAGACTTCAACTCCTCCACACGCGTTTTCAAATCGGCCATCATGGTATTCTATACAAATGACAATCAATTTGAAGTGGAATAAAAAGTAATTCTTATTCAAAAGTAAGATATATTTCGAAACATTAGGAAAGAAATCTGTTTAGTTTTCCAAAACAAAACTGTTTTAGTTACCTTCTCTTCCAGATCACTCTTGGTAATCAGAATTTCCTCAGCCCATCCAAAATCCTTGTCTCTCTTCAACCCTCGGCCATCTTTGTCCTGAATCTTCCACAGAATAATGGAGGCATCTTCAGCCACTGTGATCAGGTACTGGTCATCATAAGAAATCTTCATCTGCAGAGGCAAAGTAGAAAATAAGATTAATATTATTGCAAAACCCTCCAGAAAATTTCCCAGGCTTGAAATAAATACAGTGAATTCTTTCCACATTGATTAAAAAAGAAAAATTTATAATGAATCAAAATCACACAAAAAGTAAAGCAAACGGCTACTTTTAATTTTGAACAAACCTTGGTGATGGCAGCACCGTGTCCCTGGTGTTCCGTCCACTCTCCTGGAACATTCAGCGGGAACTTCATGGACCACAGTGTTCCCTTGGTGGTACCGCAGAACAACATGCGACCAGAGTGAGACATAGCAATGCTGCTCAGTATTGTTTCCTGTGTCTCAACTTGCCTCAGGATCTACAAAAATTCATGAAATATTAAATCCAAATCAAAACATTTCCATCCAATGATTTAATGAATTTCATTCTTATATCACTGTGATGAAAAAAATCATTGAATTCCAATTTGCTTACATTTGCCTCTGCCAGTGTTATTTCTTTCAGTGTCTTGTCAGAACCAACAGCAAACGTGTTTTTTCCATCGGGTGAGGTAGCCACACCATAGTAACTGCAGGACTTGAGCACACAGTCTCCAGTGCGTTTTCCGGAGTAAGGATCCCACTCATAGACTGCACCATCCATACCACAGGACACTATCTTACTGTCGTCAGGGAACCAGGTGATGGCCTTGACCCTTCCACTGTGACCTTTTAGGTTGGAGACACTTTCAAAGGTGGTGGTAGAGAAAATTTGAATGATATTGCTTGTAACAGCTGCAAAGAGATGTCCTCCATTGCTGAATGCACACTGAAAGAAAATAGGATACAATTAAATTTATCCTGCCTGTGAAGTTTCACATTAGAATATTTCCAATTTTTCAGACTACATTAAATTGTGATTTTAACATTCTAATTCATTTTATATGTACCTCTTTGCATGTGCGCATGGGGAATTCTTTGAATGTTCTGATGTCATCTATCAATAGGTTCATCAAGCGGAGTTTGTCGCTGAATCCAACCAGGATGTATAATCCAGATGGGTGAAGAGCAATACTCAAAGCCTCTTCTGGAAATTCTCTGTATAGCTCCAGATTGCTAAAATTAAAAGTTGATAACATGTTATAATGCCTTATCAAATTTTTACTTTAGAAATATTTTAGACAGTTTCATAAAATACTTATACGAAGCTACTTTGTTTTATTGTAAACCTTGAAATAGTTTTCACTTACCAGGTTTCATAGTTCCAGATTCTGACAGACTTGTCTGATGAGCAGGTGGCAATTAGGGGTTTCCTGATGCAGACATCTAATCCTAGGACCTGTCCATTGTGGAATGACTGAGCCAAGGTCTCAAAGTAAATCTGGTCTCCATCACTCTGTAAAACACATATATGCTTTCAGTATCATTTATGGATGACATGTGTATGCTGTTCTTTGTCATAAATTTGTTTATACATCTAATTAAGATCATTCTCTTAAATCATCAACATCTTTGATTTAATGTCATGATAACCACATGCTATCAGAATACAAAAACTTCAAAACTGTAGCTAAAAACAGAAGTTTTATTTTTCATTTATTTGAGTAAGATCGTAAGAAAACATACCCTGCCTAGATCAGCACTTGGGAGTGTAATGTAATAGAGCTGGCTGTGATTTGTACTAGCGACCAGTGTCTCTTCGGACGGACTGACTGTCAGACAGGTAATGATCTGCTTTTGGGCACTGGTGGGATCAGCACTGTTACTGTCAGGTGGAATCTGAGGCAGAAATGAGAATCAACAATATCACTGAATTATAGAGTTACAGTAGTTTTTCTCCTACATTTTAATGACAATGACTATCACATGGTAGGAAATGTCAATTCCCTAACTGTTTTTTTGGATACAGATCATTGGGATTTTTCAACTAGACATTTTAATAAGGAAAACTGCATGGTATTTGTCCCTGAAATTTAATTATGGCGAACATTGTATTTACCTTAATTTCTCTTGTTTTCTTGAAATACTCTTTATCATCTGTTTTCTCATAAAGATGAACAGTTCCAGGTCCACAGGCACATGCAAATCCCTTGGAGTAGGCCACAATGGCAGTTACTTGTGGAATAATGGTAGCCAGAGAATCTGCATCCTCGTCCCCAGTTTTCCTGAGAGATGTATAAGTTAACATAAGTCATTCACTGTATAACACGTTACAATTGACAAAGCAAAGGAATGTGTTGTCCCTTTCATAAAGTTCAGTTGGTCAAATAATGTTATGTTTTATTCTATAGATATAAAACTCCAAACATTTTTTTTCTACAGTAGACAAACCTTCTGTGGAAAAAAAAAATTATATTGTTGACTTCAAATTCAATTCCTACTTACTTTTCATCTTTATGTTGTACAGGGTTAAACTCATTCTTAGCTTCTCCCTGTTCAAATAGGAACAAGTGGCCAGTGTCTGTGCCAACAACAACTCTCTCATCGGACACCCAGGCATGACACAAGTAGTTGTGTGCTTCCATTTTCTGGAAGTTTAGGAATGGCTTCAAAGCACCCTCATGGTACCTGAAGTGCTTGAAAATTCCATTTCCGACAACGCAAAGTTGAGTGTTATCTTGAGGGTTAAAGCTAACCTGTAAACATAAATTGAATTGGGTGAATTTATCTAATAAGGAATAATAATACTTTTTCTTTAGAATAAAATTTGTTGCATGCACAGATATCAAGGCAAAAATGTCAAAGGAAAATGGTCAAACTTACTTGGTACACTGGAGCATTTGTATTCGGGTTGGATGTCTTCTGGACAGCCATAACTTTGCTTTTCTCCCATGTCCAGTAGAGAAGAGTGTAATCCGGCTTTCCACTCTGTGCCACCAGATATTTGGAATCTGGTGAAAAAGCCAGGCTGACATACTCATTGGATTTCACAAACTCTGAAGAGCTCAAAACCTTCCTCTTACGCAGGCTGTGAAGATCATAGATAGTAATGACAGGTTTCTCTCCCTTTTCTGCAATAGCAACATATCTGCGATTGGGACTAACAGTCAGAGCTGTCATTCCTTCGCTCCCTGGCGTTCCAGCGATAAACTTCTGAGATTTCTGATCGATGTTGAACAGAATACAGTTGGCTCCAGCAGGATACACAATGGTTTGTTCATCATGGTAGCAAATGTTGCCAGACACACCTTGCTTTAGGCCAAAGATGTGCCTAGCCATTGCTACGGCAATCGACATGTTGATTGTTGTTATTTGTCAGCCCCTCTCTACAATAAGGTAAAATGTCTTTTTAACCGACAGTCTCTCATACAAGCAATGAATTAAATTTTATACACTGAATAGTTGTCAAAATAGTCTAACATGCATGGATAAATTAAGGTAACAAGCTAATAAAATCTTTAATGAATGTAGTAGAAAATATCAATAATGCAATACAAACATATATTGACTTGCTTCAAGTCTGTTAATATGAACAGGTTTACTGTGTAAATTACTTCACGGTAGCTATGCCTAATCAAGTCATATTTCACAGGAAAGCATGAATTAAGCGTTGTAAATTGCTGTGACATACTTTTTATTTGATTTCATCATGTATATCAATAAATTAGTTCAGTAGAGATAGTTTGCAAATTTTTTTTAAACAGTATAGAATAAAATTTAGCTCCATAAAGTCTTACCTATGTCTCTATGTATACATACATCAACCCGTTGTAATTATGGTTGCTGTTGGTAACCTTCCGCACCAACTGAAACTTCCGGTAAGAATTTAATTTTAAAATAAAATCGTACGTATCAAAGCTTAACATGCAGTAACAAGCTGTAAAATACTGCATTAATCAGCATGATATCTAATAATGTAGCAATCGTTTAAAAATAAATTTTAATCAAAATGAAGATTCTATGCGGTACTATTCTAAGAAGTCGGTAAATCTAGATTGTATAAAGGAAAAAATCCGATAAAAAATATACCAAACAACGCTTCAAAATCTCTTATTTATTATTTTTAAATACTGTTTAAAGATATGGGTTCCAAAGATATTCATTTCCTTTTTAAAAAAAAGGGGGGGGGGTTAAATATTTACCAGTTTTGATCGAGCAATGGAATCAATTTGCACCGATATTGGTCCGATTATTACAATCTGAGAAAATGGCAGCCTCCTTGGTGCAATGTCGTTTCTCGCAATCAAAAATTTATGTTTGTAAAAAACACCGTTTCCTTCAATTTTCACAGCGTTTTGCAAGCAAATACATAACAGACTATAGGAAAATAGATGATGAAGAGCCAATTGAAGATATTCGGGACGTTAGTCGCTTACCTGAGAAATTGAAGAGGAAACTGAAGAAAAATTATTGGAACTCCGTCCCTGAAGCAGATTATGTCCCCCCTCATAATCAGAAGGGTATTAGACGATACCAGAGACGGATGTATGCAATGTATGGAGATAAATATGAAATAAATCCTGCTACATTATGGCCAACTAAGGACGAAATAGCTAGAGAAAACCATAGAGACACTTTCTTTGATATTCCTTTAGAAGAGAGCTTTGAAAGAATAAGGCTCTCTAACGAGGAGAAAGCCGAGAATTTTAAGAAAGGGTACGCATATATCAAAATATACTCTTTGATAATATGTAAATGCATATATGGCAAGAAATTAGGACTATGATTTGATGTGATACTTTTGTACCCTAGGGTACACTTCTATATCTTTAAGGAGAAAAAGGGTTACAAGGCGGGTACAGTGCACATATAATGGTGTGCCCATTGGGCTGAGATTAGATTATTTGGTATAAACAGAGGAAAAAATTCAATACTTATATTATATAAAATTGAAATGAAATTTGCTACTTTATTCAGTATCAAAAATATTGGTTTTTGGAATTGAGTATGTTTTATCTTCTTTCAATATTATAATAATATGATAAGTCATAAGTCTTGTAATTTATCAAGAACAATTTGGTCTCCTGTTGTACCATGTAACTTATCTGGTTTGCATAGTCAGTTATTTTCATTTCAGTATACCGGTATATACTTACAAAGAACGTGGATGGTTTTGGTTTGCAGAGTCAATTTTTAAAAAATTTAAATTATTTTTGTTTAAAACCTAAGTCCTTAGAAAGCTTTTGATAGAGTTAAAAGGAAATGTCATGGTACATGGACAAGCACTTGTCATTTAATGATCGAGTTAACTTTGTCAAACAAAATTATTTGATAGTCATTATTCAGCCAATGATAAAATTAAATTCTCTTATCTTTTTAGTGAGGAACTTATTGAGAAAAATATGCTGAAAATGAAGGATTGGTTAAAGGCATATGAAGAACGTAAAAGAAATGCTCAGTTGAAGGAAGAAAGATCAGCAGAAAAGAAAAGACTTACGGAAGAGAAACTTTATGACCACTTTGGTTATCAAATAAGTGTAAATACTACTAAAGCTAAGGATTATCTGAGAGATCTTGCAGAACAGGAAAAGAAGGAGAGAAAATTGCAATACAAACAAGATAAACAAGAGAGGGAGAGGGCACAGTTAAAAGAATTGCTACACAAAGAAGCAGAGGCAGAAAAGGAAAAGGAAACTAAATGAATCATTTTTGCAGACCTGTTTGGACAAACAGTAGTTTTTATTGAACTCCTTAGACTTGAAAGAAGGGGAATTTAATTTTACATTTAAATGCTACTTATAATATAAATGTAATAGCAAACATTCCCAGTGAAGAAGGGACACAATTGTAGAGAGATTGTTTTACATGTACCAAATATCACTAATGAATGTGAAATAAATTACAGTCTCTCTGTATCTGATGTTAAGATTTTCACATAAGCCAGAGACTCAGGTGAGCATTGTGGCCTCTTGTTTTAAGGACTGTTAAATACCCGATTCTGTTCCTGGAGCAGGTTTCATAATTCACTAAATGATTTTGACTATGACTTTAAGTCAAGGCAAAGTTCAAGTCAAGAAAAGTTTTTATGTCAATGCTTCAACTATTGAGAGAAAAAGCTGTTTCGTGTAGGTGTAGCTTCTCCCACAGACCCTTACCATGTTCAAATTTGAAAGAATACAAACAATATCAGCTCATTATATAACACTAAATTAAATCTACAATACTGATCAGTTGCTGAGGCAGCTTTATCAAAATATGAATGCAATGACTGAACAACAATCGCATGTTGAATAAAAATAAAAATTTCATAAGAGAGATAAAGTACTTATTTTTACCTGAAAATTAAATATTACATTTTAATAGAAATCACTAATGGAATATATTTTCAGTGAGAACCAAATATTTTCAATCAGCCTGTTTCACTTTGAATATATGCATTTAATGTATCAATATTACATTAGCTGCAGGTCTGTAGCTCCCAGCTGAAAAAATTTGAATGACGACCTGGAAGCTACAGTACCTCCCATATTAAAAAAAAAAAATCTTCAATTTATGACGCACAAAAATTTGTGCTAGTTTTGGATTGATTAACATGAACAAACTCAAAACCAATTTTGTAATACAATCCATTTTATTTGCAAACATTTCATCATTTCAAACCCAAAGTTTGGAATTTATTGTTAAGACAAATACCGGGTATATATTTATTTATAAATAATACATGTTGTATATCTGGAATCTTCAATCTGCTTACTTCAAGTAGGAAAAAATCATAGAATAAATTATAGAATGTTATAATATTTAACTGTCCATCATACTGATTAACGTTCTGAAATATTTTTATCAGGTTCATTTCTCATAATCACTGAAACTCGTCTGTCTCTCTCAATTTTCTGTCCATTAAACACAGACTCGTTCTCACCAAGTACAGCATGCTTATAAAGATACCTTGAATTATCTCTGGAAAAAAAAATTGAAAATGCAATTCAATATCTTCAATGAAAGACCATGCTCTGAATTTAGACTTCTTGAATATTGGTTGAAAGACAAGATTTTAGTGAATGACTGAATGTGTTTTGTTTCCAAAATGTTTGTGATTTAAACAAAAAATTAATGTATGTACCTCATAATATACAATGATCTTCTTGAAAGCAATATGTCCGCTCGTTTTGATTCATCTTCATCATGTGTGAGTCTCATCACAGCTGTTGATAAAAGTGACAAACCAGCTATTGTGTTGCCACAAAACTGAAATTGAGAAGAGAAATTTATCATATCTTGCTACATTACCATACAAGTACATTTCATATTACCAGTAGTTTCATCCTTACTTATTCTTTAAAGTTGAATGGTTAATACATAAGTTAAACTTTAAACCAATCAGCAAGAGCAATTAAAAATTATTAAAGATTTCTCAAAAATCATACCCTAACTGCATCAATATGAGGTTTTATTACTCCTGATTTTTCAAGGTCTAAAATGTGAACATAGGCTAGCTTAGGAGTAGGAGGAGGAAAGGCAATATCTGACACTCTTTTGAGAATACTATTGTTCTCAGCATTCCACTGTCTTCTCTCTGTTTCTCTATATCCATGAATAGCCTAAATTATTAAAAAAATCTACCATGTATTAAAGACTCGATAAAATTAAAGAATACTTTCCAGCTAGTATTATGTACAAGCAATTTGATGATAAAGATACTATATTAGCATGCATGGGTATGTTTTTCAACATATTGAGTGTGAAGAACATAACAATGGTCTTCATATTGTAAAAATAGTCTTCCAAATTATAAGGAACCATGTACTGTCTCAAAAACACAATTATACAGTATATCCGTTTTTTTCGCATGTCACAAAATTTGCGAAATGTGTTGCATTTTTAATTTGCGCCAGTCATTTTTTGATTTAAAAAGTTTCTTATAGAAAATAATACAGAATATAATTTATGTGTATTCAATAATTTGCGATTTAAAGGAAATCACAAAAAAAGCAAGAATTAGATCGTCCAAAAAATTACCGGATATACGGTACATTTTCAAATATGTATATTTAAATTTTGATTCCACTCGGATATGCATTCAAAAATAATGACAATGCAAACTACCTCTTGTATATATTATATATAAAACTTAATTTAGATATCTTGAATACAACTGAACTGAGGGAAAATTCTAAAATATCAATTAATAATGATAGCTGTCAGGAATTTGAAATATCTTCACCATATCAAATTATCAATGATATTCAACATACTGATGTGTGAGATATCAGTGTATACTGTACAACAGAACAAAGTTACCACAAACAGGATTACATTATAAATGAACTTATGTTTACAATAAACTCAGTTTTACTTTCTCTGTACCTGAGGATTGAAGAAATAATGACAGATTAGATCAGAACTTAAATCTGGGCCCCCTGAACCCCTAGTAAGGTGTTCTACCAACTGAACTTAGGGTCCTTTTTTGGTCTGCTCTGGAATTGGGTTGTGTCTGCTTTGTACTGAATATGGCACCAGTATCTGATTGTTAACCCCCCCCCCCCCAATCTTCACCCTCACCCTTGAAGATTGATGTCCCAAGTATTTTCCCATGGCAGGAGTTAACCTGTCAGTGTGAGGAGTTGGGTCTTCAAGCCACATGTAACAGATGGGAGAAATATACTGTAGTGACAGACAAAACTGGGATTCAAACCCTAGTCCCTGAATATCTATTTAGTTGCTCCACCAACTAAGCTAACTGGCACTGACAATTAAACTGATATGTGGTCTGTCACGCGAATTTGAGAAGTGAGGGAAAGGGGAGGGATAGTAATAGCAATGAATAATTTGAAAAGCAAAATAGACTAACATCATCCCAGTGATCTCGTTCATATCTTAGACGTCTCATGTAAGGTTCTAGTTCATTCATTAAAGAAGTTTCTTCTTCTTCTGAAATAAAGTCATTGTACACAATAAAACTGTCCGTTAAATCGCTCAAGGTGTTTGGGTCACTTGCATCAATCCATGCAGGTATTTTTCTATCAGATTTGGTTATATTTGAAATACTCCTAAGGATGTCAGGGTTCGGCAGAGATGTCCGGGTATTCAAAATGGGCCCCTGATTTACTATTCTTCTTAGAAAACTTAACGTGAGCCTTAAATTACGCATTTTTCCACTTTTACAAAAAAAAAAAGACAAATAGCAAAACTAGAGTTTCCGGTGTGGCAGATTAATGTTAATTTGATCTGCAATTAGATTGAAACAAGCAACCGCAGGGGTCTTTTCTTTTCAATATTGAGCAACCATTCGTCTTAATTAGAATTTGTTTTAGAATAGCAAATATGGCATGTTTTAATTATCTATATGTATAACACTTCATACTTTAACTGTTTCTATCGAAATAAACAAGAACGAACTACTGGGAAGAAGTGATTGGGTGTGTATTGCGTTTATTTCAAAGGTAAATGAATGTGTATCAATAAAGAGGGGTCTTTGTTTATGGTTGACCCGAGGGACCACTCAAGTTACATGTTTTGACATAAAATATATACAATCTGTAAAAAGGTAAAGTATATTTTTTTTTTCTAATTTCCCTTGTTAAGATTACAGGCAGACAACGTTGATTCGTTTCAAATGAACATACAGGTTGACTGTTGTGTGCAATGAAGTGTATCAGATACTGGATAAAAGTAGATAAATGTAAACCGAGAAAACTTACTCTTATTATGTTCTTATTTAAAGCAAATATGCCGAGACATCAGTGCACTCGTGATTCTTGTTGAAACAAACTGAGCACACCATTTTTGGTTTCTCTGGTACAGAACATGAATGAATTTTTCTGTTGTCAGACAAGTATTAAATATATTTCTCATTAAAATATTTCGAACTCAGTCTCATACATGAAGTTTCACATTAAAAAAATTATAATTTTTTTTTTGTATATGAACTAATGTTCCATATTGACCACCACTTCGTCATAAAGCAGCAATGTATATTGATATATTTTTCTATATCTCTTAGTATTTTATAAGTCTTAAAAAAAATTCAGTCGGTTCGAATACCGGCGCCAGATAGCTCAGTTGGTAGAGCACCTGACTAGAGATTCAGGGGGCCCGGGTTCGAAACGCGGTCTGGTCCGTCATTATTTCTCCCATCCCGTTACATTTGGTGCCGTGACCAACCCCTGGAACTGACAGGTGAACTCCTGCCAGGGGAAGAGCCTGGGGTGATCTTCAGGGACGAAGATCATTTAAGGGGGGAGGAATGTGACGGTCAGACCGGTTCGAATACCGGCGCCAGATAGCTCAGTTGGTAGAGCACGTGACTAGAGATTCAGGGGGCCCGGGTTCGAAACCCGGTCTGGTCCGTCATTATTTCTCCCATCCCGTTACACAAGTATATTGCTGTTCCCCAGATTCTTGTTCTTTATTTGTGACATACACAAACAATATTCCTTATTAATATGGATTTATACAGCCAGGCATTTTATATGCAGAAGCATAAGGCTTTAGAAGTGAAAAAATTCAAAGAAATTTATCTTAAATTTTAAACCCTGCTGTCTAAAGACTTTTACAGGATTGGTTGATAGGCAGATTTAAAGGAAAAATGTTGACATTATACACCTGTATAATTCTCATTAGTTTTATGGTTATTGATAATGTAATTTTCTGTTGGAATGTTTTCAAGCATGGATGTGGTGTCATAGCCCTCAACATAGATTACATTAAGACTAAAGTTCTTTAGTATACCAGTTTGTCAATTTGGAAAGTGGACATCTGACAAATCATGTAAATATGAAACAGCTATTTTTACCTGTAAGTAAGTGAGAAAGCAAATTTTATTTAAAGTTGGCACTGTGTATATCACAAATTAATATTGTTAATACACTGTAGTGCACATAAGATTGGTGAAGCTCTTAAATCCATCTGTATGAATTAAAAGTCAGTTTGTAAAATTGTAGTTAAAAACAAGTTGTCTGTTGATTTTAACATGAGCTGAGAAATTGCATTTTTATGGCAATTGATTATGAAAGAGAGCAAGTTGTCATCTGCAAGACCTTTTCTTGAGACCAGCAAAGTTAAGTCAGGTAAACTTTGCCAGCAAGCTCTTACAATTATTGACATTATATATATCCTTTATAACTGAAAATAATTAGTTGCTGACTGTGTGGAGTTTATTAAATGTGATCTAGTACTCATACAACAGAGATATGATTCTCTTTATCCTTTGCATTGATGAGAAATATTATTGCCATTATCTTTTTAAATCAGCAAATTTTCTTTTGAAGAGATGGTACATTTCTTTTTGTCATACTGAACTTGAGAACTTTGACTTCAAAACTTGAGTAATGAATATAGCCCTTTCTTTTCTTAAAATTCCCTTAATGAAAAAAAAATAATTATGATATTTCTTTGACTTCTTAGCAGTAAGTGAAGATACATCTCTGAAAAGTTCTTTCTTATGCATACATGTATTGTAAAATGGGTTACAGTCAAGTTGCAAAATTTTAATGATCACCTCTTCCACAGAAAAGCAACTCGCCATCATTTGAGTTTGTTAAAATCAATCATCAGGGAGATGAATTTTTCATATGCAAAACCTTACTGTAATAAGTATTTAAACTCTTTGTTAATTACAACTAGTGACATTAAAGTGCAGTAAACACTAAATTGCCTTTATGCACTCAGAGATTTCAGACTAGGTTACTGTAAAGGTTTAGAGTGAGTGCTTTAACAAACAGGTTAAAGCTCATAAAGCTGTATTTAAACCAATATTAAGGATTATGTTTTTTTATCAGTTTGCTTGTGGGGAATTTTTTGCATCAACATTTCACAAATTCCATCACCAACAAAAAATTACCAACTTTTGAAGGTAGACTATGAATCAGAATTACAAATATTGTCTATAAATTGTATACAGTTTGCAAATAAATTCTAATCAATACCTAAATTGCTGTAAACTGGTATTGTAAAAAAAATTCTTTGACAGATATCCATAAAGGGGGGGGGGGGGGGTAATTCATCTCAAATTTTTCCCTTTGCAGGGCAAAACTAATATTTTGTAGAGGACTTTTTAATATTGATGGATCAATAAAAGCAAAAGAAAATTATTATGTAACAATTTTGAGATGCACACACTTTACTCAGATCCTTCATAAATAGAAATGATAATTGTAACCTTTGATGTTGATTATCAGTAGAGCCAGTTGCAAATAGAAATTCTTTACCGTTGTATATGATTGGACTAGATAACCCTTGCGTGTAGATGTGAAAATTAGTAGCGGATATTGATAGGATTTAAATGAAGAGGCTACATATACAAGATGTGACAAATTGTTTTCTGAGAAAAATTTGTACAATGAATAATTTTCCAATGGAGAAGGTAGCTGAATATCAAACTATTTCTTCAAAACTTCCTTAAAAAATGCAGGATGTGAACATCTTGTAGAAATATCTAAATAATGGTATATTATTGATTTAGCTTGATTGTCACACTAGACTTTTTCCAGATAGATGATTTTTATTTCCATTGATGTTTTGAATTTTAGATTCACAAAAGTAAGACTGATATAGATTATGATGTTATGAATAAAATTCCCAATAATGGTGATAATGTGGAGAAAAAAAGTCTAAATTGGCCATGTGTGTTGGTCTTTGAAATGAACAACACATTAACATGTGTCTAAAAAATGCAGTAATGAATAATTGTCTAATAATTTACAGATGAAACAGGAAAAAACCAATGAAGCAGTGCGCAGAATACCGAAGGAAACCAGTTGGTTGTGTTAAGGAGTGGCATTGAATTTTTTTTCATATCAGGAATGAATGCATCGACTGGAGAATGAAATTTCACTCTGTGCATGGAAAATCTGTGACCCTTACAGAGGTGAAATCGGTGGCCAGTCGGTCTGAGTTATCATTTTGTCATGGAATTGTCTTCAGTGACCAGCCCCTGAAGGTCACCCAGAAAGTGTCGTTTGAAGTGAAGACGACCGATGCATGGAGTGGGGGGATCCGAATAGGTGTAACCTCGGTGGATCCAGGGAAACTTTCCAGCTCCGACCTACCCAAGTATGCTATTCCAAGTTTATCAAAGAGGGAGGGGTTTTGGGTGTGTCCGGTCAGTGAGGGAATAATCTCATCAGGCTGCAAAGTCACTTTGTATATAAACAACAAGGGACAGCTACAGTTTTTTGTCAATGATGTCTACAAAGGAGCCTGCCTTAAAGGGCTTCCCACTGGAAAACCCCTGTGGCTTTGTCTAGATCTTTATGGAAACACCAAAAGTGCCAAGTTCGTTAAAGCAGGTAAGTGGGTTTGAAACGTGGAGTTTATTGGCATCAGGGTATGACTGCAGTGTACTAGTTTGATGTGGGGCTATTGATTCAGATGTTTATGATCAGGTCTGATGTACAAATCAATGCTGATGGATTGACACCATCTACCCGTCTACCTATCACTTCAATTATTTAATGTTTGTCCCTTAAGCAAAAGACATATTTTTTTTAAATCATTTTCTTTAGAGATGCACAAATAGAATTGACTTACATCTTTAATTTCTGTATTGATATTATATCATGTATATATTTACCGATTAAAAACATCCTTCTTTTTTCAGAAAGGTCTCATATTATTGTAAATGCACCTCCACCTTGTTAAACTCCAGATTGCATTGTTATGTACATTTATATTTACAATCCACAATGCAAAATGCATTTTATTATGAGAGATTTAAAAAAGAAATTTAAAATGTCTGACTAAACAGAAAAGGAAAACCTGTTTTTCTTACATAATATTGATCTCTATTGACAGTATAGTTATCAGCTTAGAAATAAATTTCAAGAATCGATTTATTATTTTGAGATTTCAAGTGCAGTAAAAAATTGACCATTTAAATTAATTTATGGGTGCACTATGTCTTTTTCGTGGTGGGAGATAACGGGGCGTAATCTAAATCGCAAATAGTATTTTACCAACTAGGCATGCATAGAGGTAGTTTATTTTAAAGGGAGCTAGCTGCAGCTGAAGTGGTGCTATGTAAATTCTTAAGATTCAAAAGAATCTTTCACTTGATCATGGAAACGGAGCAATGGAACACATATTACCATGTTTTTACAAGCATGATAGAAAAAACACACCCAAGAGTAAAAGGCAAACTTTATGTAACCAAATCAAAAAAAAATTCAGGAGAAACATGAGAGAAAAAAAAAAGAACTTTAATAAATCTATAGCACTGCACTCGCCAAACATTTGTTGTGTGCATTCTTGTTTATGGATTTTAAATTAACACTCGATCAGTAAAGATATGCTCCAGTGTAGAAACTTAGGTGTAAATGTGGATAGAAAATGCCATACCCAAGTAGCAGGGTAGTGAAGCAAGAGGCGTACGTTTGCCTACATCTGAAGAATTATCCATTATTAATTGCGAGCCAGTGAACTTGCTTATCTTGTGTATTATACCATATTGAGCCAAGGAGGTACCGGTATATGGGCTGTGATAATGAGTAGGTATAGAGTGTAAATGTTAAATAAATTTCTTTGATGATAAAAAAGCTATTGTAACTTTTTTTCAGTTTGTTTCTTTTTAAGGCTTAGAGAGCTGCAGTTTATTGAAGATTTCAATTTTGTGTAATTTGTAAAATGAATATACATGTACTTGTACAAAAAACACATTGAATTTTATTTTGACTGAAAACTTTGATGTAGTAAAGCAGTATATTCAAGTTTTCTCAAGATATTGGTATAAATTGTTTGAATCACTGGTATTTGAGGATTGATTTTATCACTTTGGTGATAATGAGGGATTTCTCATATTATATTAGTTTATTTTTCTCAAAAAATCTAAAAATGAAAGGTTAGAATAATCTTCATGTACTTTTTTGTATAGATTATTCATTATCTTATTGTTTAAATCAGAGAGAGAGAGAGAGAGAGAGAGAGAGAGAGCGAGCGAGCATTTTCAATTTATATCAGATATTTAGTTTGATAACAGTCTGTCAATCAACCACTGGCTTTATATTTTTGACTCTTTGATGGAAAATAATGTTGTGTTTTTTAGCTTTTTTCATTATAGCTTTTTCTTTATTATAGAATGAATTATAGAATAAGTTTGTACAACAGATTTTTTCTTCACACAAATTAGTGTAATTTTTTCTTTACGCACATTTTTACGAAAAAATTCATTTCGGAGAGTGAAAAGTGTCATGCTGTGCAATAATAAAGTACCTGGATGATGCAATTTTGTGCCTTGAATCGGATAATTGACTTTGTTCCTTGACTGTCTCTGCGAGGGGCACATTTTTGCAGTAAAAAAAAGGTGGTTTAATGTGAAATCAATGGCAGAAGTGATAACAGAAAATTTGCCCTCGGAAATGTAAACAGTTTGTCAGGGAGGGCTCCACTAATAAACCTTTGTATTTCCATAAGTAAGTGGATCGTAAGGATATGATAGGTGGACTGGGACAGATATCAGAGACAGAAAAATCAATGGCACAAATAAATCGACATGACGACGGGACACCTCTGGTCATTACTTCTGATATCAAACTATCATTGCGTGTGGAATAGGGTTAGGGGAGAGTGTTTTAAAAAAAAAAAATGAACAATGCAAAAATTCTAGGGAAGGAATTAATTATCAACTGTGATGATCTATGAAGGATCCATGATTTCCTATCCAGGTTTTAGATTGTTTTCGATAACATATTCCAGTATATTTTTCTAGTATTGAGGAATTTAGTTTTGGATGTGTATGAACTGTATATTGATGACTTTAAAATCTTATAAATTACATAATGTAGTAGACCCATGGCTTTTTTCATGTTTACATCTTTTCTTTGATATGCTTACTGTCATTGTGCTGATATTTTTTGTGCATAAATTGTTCATCAAAGGACCTGCATATAAATTTTATTTTAAATATGCAAATTTGCCAAATTAACGCAGTCTGATGTCTACAGATATCTTGTTTTCTTGATACTTAAAATCTGGACATTTTTGATATTCATTTTGGTGGAGTATTCAGGTATACTGTCAGAATAGCTTTTGAGTAATATAGCTATGATTGGACAATATCAGAAGGCCTTTTAGTTTATTTCTTGCTCATATTATTTTAAAGAGTCTAATGCAGTAACATGAATGATACTTAAGTTTGCAATTTGTTTTCACAAGAGCTGTACGAATGAAGTACATGTAGTACGTTATGAATAATGAACGGGTAGAGAGAGTACCTGATTAATTCCGTTGATCGACTCTGCAGTTAATAATAGATGTAAAGGATGATGAAAGTAAAGAACTTGGGTTGATTATCTTCAGATGATGCCCCCAAGGAGATCCTGGCTCGAGGCCCAGAGGCTGTTCATGCCTATGAGGAGGCCTGTATATCTGGTACACAACCGGTTTACAGAACCAGACTGATGCTCGTGGGCCAGGACCGAGTGGGCAAAACCAGTCTGAAGAGGGCATTAACCAGACAAAAGTAGGTATTCAAACATTAATTTTAAAACAAGCTTAAAAAAGGTAAAGGTGCAAAAAAGAAAATCTGTTTGTACATATGTAACCTTTTATACAGACAATTTGACAAAAGTATGTATCAAGCAGCATGCTGGGGAAAAAATTTAACATGCAAAAAAGTTCTTTATGTAACCTTACAGAAAACCAGGTAAAAGGTGTTAAAATATGGAGACACATGCAAAAAGGAAGAGATTTCATAACCTTACAGATATTTCAAGCCCTCTATTTTCATCAGAAAATAGACTGGCTTCGAATTTGCATTCTAGATAGCAAGTTCTATCATGCAAATAAGAGGCTTAGTGAATTGGCTTAAAATTAACAAAGATATTTTGCCAGCTTTATCAAAGCAGCTAGTAGGCCTGTGTAAAGAGCATGCTGTGCTTATTGGAAAATGTGATGAATTGTTTCAGCAGGGCATTGAAATTCTATAACAATGCTGCACCCTCCTTGTTACTTGAGAAGGACAGCTATTTATCTTAATAGGTTGAAAACATGGAGGAGTAAATTAAGCAGCATTTATCAAGAATAGGCAGAGAAATGTTGGCCATTAATATACGGTATAAGGTGGCCATATACAAATTGCAAGCCGTCTATTCATGTATATCCTGTCTGAGGGATAAGAATAAGAGCTCTCTAAGAGTGGAGCGTATTGTCCGGTGAAAAATTGATTATCCCAAGTCATCAGACACATAAAACAGAAATTAACATCGTGTGAGCAATTAATTTGTTGCTGCATGGTGCCAATTCAGGCTAATGTAGCTCAGCTTGATCTTCTTGAACCTTTTGTAATTTGTTTTTGTTTGACATACTTGATAAACTATAAAAATGATTTTGTAGAGGGGATTTTTTCATTTCCAAAATCTATCAACACTCAATCTACTCTGAAATATCATATCTACGGCTACTCTGAATTGATATTTATGGCAGCAATTCGCATGGATTTCATTGATACCCCTCCCTAAGGAATTTAAATTAATATTAACAAATTATGGAATTTGATCCATAATATTCCTTCTTAAAAAGTGGCAATTGATGCACCATATTTGGCCGTCATGAATTAAATTGATGTTTAAAAAAAAGTTTTATGCCTTGCCCTGCATTGCCATAAAAAATGTTTCTTCCATCATTTTGTCATTCAGTGATTATATGTTTTCCATGCAGACTTAATTCTCTTATTTAATGACTTGATTTGTTAAAGTAAATTGTCTTTTTTAAAGTAAAGTTGTAGCCCTTGAATTCACATCAAAATTTTTATCTTGCTCACTGTTATAGGAGAAAAGATTTCTTCTTATAGACATTTTTTTTCTTAGTTATGCATGTTATTAGTATACTGTGAATTCCTAATTAAACGTGAGGAACTAATATCCACGTAAAATTGCAAGAAGCACATCTAATGGATTTTAAAAGCTGACTTCAATTTTTCGGACAGATGAAAACTATAAGTAAATTTGTTGAAAAATTGCTGCTTGCGATTTTATATTCTCGCGATTTGATGCAAAAAGATAGAATCGCAGAATTAAGTACTAGCGTAAAGTAAGGAGTCTACAGTATTTGTAAAAGTTGCAAGTTTAGTTCAAGTTGTCTGGTATTTAACTGCAACATGGTCATGAATTTTTTTATTCAGTACCATTGCCATTGTGTACTTTCTGGCATCAAAAGAACAAAGAAAGAAAGAATATCTTATAAATTTATTTTCAGTGCATTAATTAATTACAGTAGTGTCCTTTGATAACATGTTAACAAAAGGTCAAAACTGTATTCTCAGTGTTCTTGGAAACTTTTGTTATTTTGTTTCAAACTCAACCAAATTAAAATAGAAGCAGTAATATGATATTCTATTGCATGGTATTTTCATATCCATTGACATTTAAATAATACATATCAAACTTGAATGTGGGCAGGCCATTTATATTGACACATCATGTTTAAATATGAATCAAATTTTTATCATGATTTTTTTTATCAGAGATATTGGAAAGTTGTTTTTTATTCTAGTTTATATATATGACACTTAATTAAAAAGATATGACAGGAGACTGAAAGGGGGCTATGTTACAGTTTATCCTTTGATACATGGCTGTACGGTAATTGAAAAACATCATTCAGTGTGGTGAATATGCATAATAAACATTTATAAACAAAGATTTGAAACAAGTACCGGTACTGATATATTGAATGATGTGGTGAATTATCTCAGCTTGCATATTTGTTTAAAAGATGACAAGAACATTGCAATATTATATTCAAGAATGATGAAATGGTATTAAGGTCTGAAAAGACTAAATAATCACTGCATGGCCGCTATTGAATTAATTACTGTAGAAGCACAAATATCTGTTAAGGATTTCATTTCGTTATTTTGGTTGGTAGTATTATTCAACGAAATTAAATTCATGACAGATTTTTAATTTAAATGGTGGTGAATAGAGTGTTGATAGGTGGTACATTTTAGAGATTAAGATATGACAAAATTTAATTCCAACGAAATTTGTTTTGGTTAAAAAACAATGAATATTAACTCAACGAAACTATGTGCTTCTACAGTAGGTAGATACATGTTTTATTGCATTCATGTAGTTCTTGGATCAAAAACAGTCGAAGGAGGAAGTTTCTGAAAAAAAAAAGAAAACAATTCCTGCAACACAACAATAAAAAGATTCATTTATTTTAAACATTCCAGACATAACAGAGAAGAGGAGCAGACAGTAGGAATAGACCTGTCCAATTCTTGTTCCTTCAGCAATCTGCATGATAGATGGCAGATGGCAATACAGGGGGATTATGAAAAAGAGGCTGATATGCAGGAAGAGCAGAAACAGCTTGGAATCTTGGGTAATATATTAATTATTTGATTCAAAAAGCTTGCAGATTATGCTCATGACAATTTGCATTAAAATGATTAAATATATGGAATAGGTTTCTGAAGATGTATCACTTGTTTCAACAAAGATACTTATGACACGTGTACCATTCTTGTATGAAAATTGCTTTTTAATGTAATTTTTGAAAAAACATGCATTTTATGTATTTTGTAGGAGGAGTCATAGGTCTGGAGGAGGAATACCACAAAGCGTTGGCTGAGAACATTGTCAAGGAATTAAATCAACCAAAATTACGGAAGGAGTCCACCCTGAGGGGCCGGGCACCAAGCAGAGACAGCGCAAAGTCGGGCAAAAGGGTAATCAGCCTATGTCAACTCAGTATAAGCTAAAGAATATGACATTAATCATTCATACAGATTTGTTCTTCAGAAACTACTAGAACTAATTTTTATTAGCAACTACATTTACATTGAAGTTTTGTATTTCAAATTTTAATACAGATCTCAAAGCAGTTTGCAAAGATTTACAATTTATGTCTATATGCTATGGTTTGCAATGACAAATATTTATCTTCAACTCTTTAATATATATTTTTTGAAAATAATAAATAGCGGTAACGATAAAGTTTTCAAAGGTAACTTCTGTCTTTCATGAGAATTATTTTGAAAAACGAATGTAGGAACCTCTTTAAGTATCATACAATCATTGGTTTCCAGCCGTTTGATTTAGAGAGTGTGAAGTCTACTTCCTCTGTACATGGTGTGATAGCTCATATACCAGAGAAGTTGTCTCATGTTCCACCCGAGATGTTCACCGACGTTCCAGAGAGGGTCGTACAACTCGTGGAAGAGATGCTTGACAAAGGCAGGGAACCAACTACCTCAAAGAACCAGCCCAAACTATCCAAATCTTCCTCATTCAAGTAAATAATCACATTAAGTTTATTACTTCTGATCATTATTTTCATTTTATGAATCTATGAAAGCAAACTACATGTACATTGTACTTCAAGAAATTGGGTATTCAAACTAGTACATATGAGCTTATGTTTTGGGTAGTTATCAGAAAAGATAGAACTTGATTAACACAAAGGTGTATGTGACATTACAGGAGACAGTCTAGTGTATCTAAACCACTTGTTTCTGAAGCAACGCCCTCCAACTCTCAGGACTCGGACAAAACCAACATAGAGAAGAAAGTGGTGCTCAACATTTGGGATTTCTCTGGACAGTCTGTTTACTATACTACCCACCAAGTAAGTAGCAACTAGTACACTCATTTGAACACCTTACTATACCAATTAGTGCATCTAAGTAAAGTATGCAATTGCAAAATTAATTTTTGGGGGGTGTGGAGGCAACCATTGGTATGAAGCTTCTGATAAGAAGTTTCAGTTATGTATTTCTGATAAGGAGTTTTCTTTTGAGTGACATGATTTTCAGGAACACTCTAATATAAAGTGCCACTTGCTAATTCTTCAGGTGTTTTTATCTTCCCGAGCTGTGTACGTGATTGTGTTCAACCTATGCCATGATTTACACACCACAAGATCAGAGGTCAGTAGTTTTATTGCATCTGAATGCCACTTCTTATGTTGACAAATGATCAACTCAAATATCTGAAAACCAAACAAAACAAATATTTTGCATTTAAACAGTTCTGTTTAGGAGAAATGTTTGCTTAGTGATATTTAGGATTATAAGATGATTGTCATTCTTGGTTTCTTCAGTAGACTAATTTTTAGGTCATCATAGAATGGAAAAATTACTTGATATACATTTACCGGTACTTACAATAAATTAATATAGATAAATGTATTTTATAAAGAGTGTACAAAAGATCAAAATTACTGGGGGAAATGTTTTTCAACATTTGTTTTGATCAATATTGATCTGTGTAGAATTCCTCTATGGATGAGTGGAGTACTCTAGAGTACATGGACTACTGGCTGAGGACTATCTATAGCCACACCTCACAGAACAGCACTAACTCCATCAGTAACAACAGGTTGTCTCCCCCTATACTGGTGGTGGGCACCCACAGGAACAATCTGTCACAGGACGAGGTGGAGCAGAAACGACTGGTGAGGGATATACATTTATCCACAATCCAACAGATTTATCCACAATCCAAAAGATTTATACATAATACAATAGATTTAATAGATTTATCCGCAATCCAACAGATTTACCTTCAATCAAACAGATTTAAAATGGTCTGAAATACAATTACATGTAGCTTTTTACTAGTATCCACAATCCAATGGATTTAATAAAAAATGTTTTGAAACACATGTACTGTTACATGTAGTTGTCAGTAGATATAAGTCCTTGCATGGAAATTAGATTTCAAGAATGATTGTTATGAATGAAATGCATCAAAATATAGTTATTTTCAGTTTAAATGGATATGAGTAGAAATAGAGATTTATAAAACATATTGACAGGTTGAGGAGAAGTTTGATGAATTACGGACATTCATGATGGACAAACCTTACACCAGACATCTCATTACTCCATTTGTAGCCATAGAGAATGACATGGAAGAGGGAGAAGACCCCCAGGTAAAGTTGATTGTGCTTTTTACAGATGTGATTTAAGGCTCCATTAAAGATGTTACAGTATGGTTATGGGTGTAAATTTACAAGTGGAAAATTTACATCTAGGAGAATTGTGAATTGAATTTTTAATTTTTAAAAAGGCTTTAAAAGGAAGTTATAATTAGCAAAATTTTGCAAATGAAGCATGTCTCAATGTCTCAGGAACATTCGCTATTTAATTAAGAGAGATTATTACATGTGCATGTGGTATGTTGTCATTGAAACCTGAGATTGTGTCTGGTAGATTGGGGAGCTTCGGAAGATGATTAAAGAGGCGGCCAGTGAGGAGCCGTACATGGGGGAACAGATGCCCCTCAGATGGCTCAGGTTTGAACAGGAGATCGCAAAACTTGTGGCAGGGGACGCAACTCATGCTTCCTATGATCAGGTATGGTACAATTCAAAGAGTACCCTCTCACAATTCTCTTAAAAAATGTTGGACTCAAATGGTCCAATTTTAAAAGTACAATGATCTGCATCAAAGTATGATTAATGGTCCTTCTGATAAGGGTTTTGTAGATATAAACATGTTTTGACAAAACAATTCAATGTCTACCCTCTTTCTATTATTATGTTAAATATATAGGACTCATGATAGCTAAAGTAAATCTGTACCAAAGTATGATGAAATAGGATGAGGTCAATAGATAAAGATTCTGTAGATAATATACAAGTAATTCTAATGAAAAATGATTTCCTTTTCTATCAGATTCAAGAGCTTGCCGGAAATGTGGGCATCACGGATGAGGATGAGATAAAGATCATGGTGAACTTCTACCATGACCTGGGGCTGCTGATCCACTACGGCAGCTCTGGGACCATTGACAATGTCCTCAGGAATACTGTGGTACTACAGCCCCACTGGCTGGTGGACATGTTCAGATCGGTTGTTCTCGCTAAGCCAAAAACTGATAAGGTTAGTTTTAAAAACTATGTCGGTTTCTGCACAGTGTACCAATTTTTTGCAGATTTCATCAACCAGTTAATTTTCCTTATGTATTTTCAATTTATGTGAAGTTGCAAAATTTTCTATATGATAATTTTGGGGTTTTTTTCAGTGGAGTTTCAGTAAAGACAAATGGAAAACTTTTGAACAGAAGGGCATCCTTGATGATTCCCTTCTGGAAGATATCTGGAAGAAAGTCAGCATGCAGAAGCCAGTTCTTCTGGGTCTGATGGAGAAGTTTGACCTTTTGTGTCCTGCCTACACCCAGGTATTTTTGGAATACCTGTTGTTTCAACCAGTATCAAATCAAACATAATATAAAGCAGTGTTTGTAAGACCCAGCTTAGTGTCTAGTAAAAACCAAATTTTTACATTCTTTATAGGATATGGATTATCAGTAATCCAATGTTAGTGAGTGAGGATTAGTATCAATAATATTTTTTGTCGCAATTCAAAATGTTCATGAATGGTAGATGAGATTTTTACTGTCACAATAAATGTCTTTCACATCCTTAACAAACATGTTGCAGTATTGATTATATGAAATATACACATGAATTTTTCTATTCAGGCAAACCAGAGGCCCAAGTATTATTTTGTCCCATCCAGAATGACCAGTGAGAGCGATGTGGACAAGCGTCCTTATAGTGATAACACAAATAATGCAGTCTTCTATGTCAATTTTGCCGGTTTTCTACCCGGTAAGAAAATCAAACAAATTTCCAAATACACTTTTGTGAATTTTTTTAAAAATTGCATGTTGTTGATTATTATTTAATTGTTTATTCTATTTCCTTTTCAGATGGATTATTTTATAGAATTGTCAACCGAACCACAAAATGGTGCATTGACAACAGTGGAAAAGAGCCATACTGTTTGCTGAAAACCCTAGCTAGATTTTTCCTAGATGATGAACATGATTTTGTATTAGAAATGGCCCCTAGAAACTTTCATAGAATCAAGGTACCATTTATGAACTCTGTTATAAAAAACTATTTTTGTTAACTTTGCTTTTTTCCTTTAGTCTACCAGAGTTACCCGTAGTCTTTGGTTACAATGTTTTGTTTTTTTTCAATGATGAATGATACTGGTATATTTGAAGATTGTAGTGATGAGAGTTAGTGATGTATCAGAAACCAATGATTCAGAGCAAACCAATCTGTCCCCCAAACCAAGTGCCTGTGCCAAAGTAAGTCTTAACCAAGTTTGATTTGCCTTTTCATCCATCAATTTATTACAAATTGTTTCATGCTTGATCATCAAAACAAGACAATAATGTATGAGCTGTGTATATCAATATGAAATTGATTTTTATGCAGCTGAATGTGAATTCTTTTCTTTTCAGTTAAGGAATTTCCTAGAGAGTAGTCTTTTAGAGCTGAAGGAGTCCTGGATGAAGAGATTAACCTACTATACCTGTGTAGAGTGTCCTTGTGGGCGGCCATGTTATCTCCATGGCGACGATGCCTGCAAGGAGGAGGGATGTCTTCATTTCCTAGATTTAGATGAGTGCTTAGCAAACAGGGTACATATCTTTTGTCCATAGCTATGGCTAGGTATTTGTATCAATCTTACAGAAAATTCTTTACACCAATCATTGTGAAAGGTAATAAATTTTGGAAAATGATCAGGAACATTTATATGATGTGACTAAACATTGAAATGGTTTTGATATTCTTGTATTATTGCTTTATTTACAGATTGTATGTTGTGATCATAGAAGAGTCAAAACCACATCCATTAAAAAGTGGTTTCCTGAGACCCATTCACCAGGTTAGGAGGTTCAACATGTTACTTATCAACTTACAACAGTGTATTTTTCTACTATGAAAAATTAAACATTAGATGATTCATTTTTTTTCTTACCTAGTTTTTCAAGGCCAGATCTTGCCTTCTATTGACCTTGAAGAATCATATGGAAACATTGAAAAACATGGTCCCTCCTTACCGTTGTGGGTCAAAGGTGCTGCTAAGTTACTGAGTTCTGGGGAGGAAAACCAAGACTGGCTAGCCTTGGCAAAGCTTATGGGTTAGTATCAGGTCAAAAATCTCCCAATCAAAGGTCAAACTGTAGAGTTCAAGGTCATAATTGTTTTGACTGTCAATGAAAAATCTAAGTATGGTATAAGATAGACACTATAGATAGTATGATAGAATTGAAGAATATATATGAGTTCTAAATTGACGATTTTTTGTTCAAGGTTTGCATCAAACTTGAGCAAGGTTTAGTTATGTCCTTATTTGTTACTCATTTTTCTGGAAAAATCATGGTGTGTCATTTTGTAACAGGTCATAAGGAATCTCAGATAGAGGAATTTCTGGAAGACCTGAACCCCAGCCTAGCCTTGTTGACAGATTGGATCATCACCAGCGGCAACACCTCACTCTCAGTGGACATGCTGATAGCATTTCTGGAGAAAATGAACAGGGACGATGTAGTGGAGATCATTGAGAAGGCTAATGGTAGGCTTCTGTGCTATCAATGTCTAGTAGGGAGAAAATAACTTAATTACATGTACTCATTTATATTACAGCTTAGAGATGAAAGACTGATTTTTGATCTCATGTTTTGAGTTGTAGATAAATGTATTTAGCAGCAACCTTAGAATTATTTTGCTGACCCTGATTAGCTGGCAGTCTATCTTTTGATGTAGCATGATTTGAGTTGCTGTTAAAATTGAATTCTCTGGCAATCTCAGTGGAGCTACACATTGTGATCTCATATTTGTGTTGAAAGTGTTGATTTCGTCCAAATTACCTCTCTGCTAACATTAGTATGCAGAAATAATCCAAATTAAGATTGAAATTATGCTGCAAACTTTCCTTCTACATAGACAATTTGGCTTTGATGACTAATGAAAACCCATCTAAATTACAATGTTCCTGATTTTCTAATTTGACACAGACACAAACAAAGATCCACCCCAGGTTTTCATCAGTTACCAGTGGGACTCCCAGGATGAGGTGAAAGCCCTCAGGGACAAAATGGAGAAGAGTGGCTACTCTTGCTGGATGGACATAGGACAGATGGGAGGGGGAGATTTTCTGAGTGCCAAAATTGACCAGGGTATTAGAAACTGCAAGGTAAGGGACACAACTGCACTTTTTAAACTGTGTATTGAAAGTTCAATGAAGATATGATTATTCCTAAACCTGTGGGGATAAATTATTTTAGAAATGAGGAAAAATTTGTATTTTTGTTTGGAATTTTCTGATCTTGATGTATATAGATAACCAAATTTTTAGGCTGAGAGTACCAGGTAATAGGGAAATTGACATATTTTTTAATGTTACTGGTATGTGAATGTTTTACATGGTAAAATGTTGGGAGTATGTTATACATGATCATGATAAAGCGTGTGTGTTGTAGGTGGTTCTTGCCTGTATAACGCCAAAATATGTAGTATCCCACCATTGTAACCGAGAGCTAAGCCTAGCCGACCTGCTGAATAAGACCATCATCCCCATCATGTTTGAGGAGGTTCCCTGGCCCCCGCCCGGGGGGATGTCACTCATCTTCTCACAACTGGTCTACATTAACATGAAAGGTAGGCAAGTCATATAAAAAGTGGAGGTTTAAGAAAACCAATTTTACATTAGATTTTTAGAGAGAAGGGGGGGAGGGGGGGTTATGAAATTCAATTTTGTTTTGTTTGTTGGTACAAAGATTTCATTTTTGTAAATGAATAAGCTGAGATTTATTGATACTGATTTAAAAAAAAAAAAATTACTCTTCTGTAACAGGATGGGAGAAATAATGACGGACCAGACTGGGTTTCGAACCCGGGCCCCCTGAATCTCTAGTCAGGTGCTCTACCAACTGAGCTATCTGGCGCCGGTATTCGAACCGGTCTGACCGTCACATTCCTCCCCCCTTAAATGATCTTCGTCCCCGAAGATCAATCGAGGCTCTTCCCCTGGCAGGAGTTCACCTGTCAGTTCCAGGGGTTGGTCACGGCACCAAATGTAATGGGATGGGAGAAATAATGACGGACCAGACCGGGTTTCGAACCCGGGCCCCCTGAATCTCTAGTCAGGTGCTCTACCAACTGAGCTATCTGGCGCCGGTAATCGAACCGGTCTGACCGTCACACTTCAATTTAAAATCAATAATGAATTTTGCAGGTGTTGGGGGTCATGGCGGTACTGGTATCCATGCCGACCTGAAGGACAAGTACAAGGAGATTGTCCAGAAACTGATGAACTACATTGTGCCTGACCTGACCAAGTATTTTGACACAGAGACTGTGATTAGTAAACAGTTTTCTAATGACAACAGCAGTATAACTAGTGAGATTTACTCTCCACCTATAGCCACAGAGTCGGCCATCAGTTACCAAGGTAACCCGGAGGTACGACAGCACCATGTGAGTTTCGCTCAGCAGGAGGATCATTTTCTCCCACCCCCTCATTATCAGGTCCGGGCTCAGACTCCTGTGTCTCAGTCCTGTGTCTGTACTATTTTGTGATATAAAGACAACTTACAGTTATATATTCCTTTTCTGATGTACAATTTTGTACCCATTTATCTGTACATAAATTCATGCAGTCATTCATCTCATCTTCATGGAAAATGATTTCCTATGGAAATGTTTCCAATCTGTGTCTGTACTTTTTTGTGATATACAAATTTAAAGACAACTAACAGTCATGCTTATTTTCTGTTGTACAAGTTTCTACTCATAAATTATACATATTTATGTCGTCATTAATCTCATCTGTATGGAAAAAGGATATGTTTCCACTGTGTGTGACCTTCATTCATATCTTCTCTATTTATTTTAGTTTTAACTTTTAATATTCATGGATATAATCTTATTAGATCTGGAAACATTTATTCTCCAAACATTCAACACCATGATCTTTTTACTAGTTTGTCATGGGGGACTACTCTGCTGAGGAATGCTCTTCCTTTGGATGATGGATCCGTATGAATATATCATGAATATTAATGAGATGTTAATGAGATGTTAAATCCCAATTTTGTAGAAGGGATTATGAAGGATGATATGTACTATTGTAGGCCTACATGGAATAAATGTGACAGTATTTTCAAGAATGTAAATTAATTTAGTTACATTTCATGTACATTTTTAACATATATTTTTCAAATGCATTTTTTATGCATATGCTAGTAAATTGCATCCATACTCACATTTCATGTATATTCATGAAAAGAAATTGTCATAAAAGTTTCATCTGTATTCCATGTTAAAGAACAGGATTTTTTTGGCATTATAATACTTATGTGCTATCAGCAATTTTGGAAGAAAATGAATTGTTAATTTCTTCCTTAAAGTATTGTTGTCTGTGATATTTAAAAATGAATTTTGTTTTATATAGTTAGATGTATTCCTAATATTATCATTAAAAAAATATATAAACCTGTTTGATTGTGCAGAACTACTAACAAAGAATTAAGAGATATTGTTAAACAATTCTTTTTTACTCTTTTTGCCTAAGAAATTAAAAGAAAGCACTATTTTGTTACAATGTTTGTTGAATTATAAATTGTACATGTACTTATTTCCAGATTTATATGTATACACTATGGGCATTTTAAGAAAGTATATATATGTTTTCTTATATGTATCAACAAAATCTCTATATAAACTTCTTAAAATTTGCTTCAGGTGATATTTACTCAAAAATCTCATTCCTATGATCATAATCATTTTAATCAGTTTATCCATCTATGTCTCATTGTAATGAGATAATTCATAAAAAATCTTTTTTTTATATAGATATTTGGAATTATTTTACAACTTTTAACATACATTTTCCCAGGTACACATCCCAGAATTTTTAGAATTAACCTCAAATTTTGCTTATCCCAATTCGGAATCAGCTAGATCATGGTTGAGAGGGATATTTTAGTGGCGTAAAATTTTGCCATTTCGATGAAATTTGCAGAAGTGAATAATGCACAAAGTGTGTTACTCACTGAAGTGCAGTTTTGACATGTACGTCTTTACAAAGTTATCTCCATGGTTATAAACTTTTAGTCATTGTAAAATTTGAGGTAATTTCCTCCACACAAAAAGTTTCTATTCAAATACAGAATTGACAATTTTTTTCCATGAACCACTAGATCTGAGTTTCTTTATGAGATTATGTTATAGATTGTTGACTGTATATAGGCATTTTTACATTGACGCTTCAAGGATACTGCCGGTAAGGAATAATCTTTGGTTGACTGAACCAAATGGCACTATTTAAATTTGTGCATCAATGAATAATTCCATTAATTATTTGTTTGAAAGAAATAAATCATGATCTCCATTTGTCTTTATTTTGAGTCGCAAAAACCCATTTGACTTTAAAAAAACCATATTAACTGATTTTTACTCTTTTTTTAACTCATTTTATTTGTGAGACATTTATGAGGCCTTTGCCAAGAATATTGTGTTTTTTACTAATGCCCGGGGCTTTGGTTTTTTTATAAACCTGTACATTATAATTGTTTTGTTTTGTTTTTTAACTTCTTTTTTATTGAGTTTGTTGTAATATTTTTAACTGTCCAGATCTGTTTGTATTTTCTACATAATGTCCTGTTCATATTTTGTATAAGTTCATATTTGTAGCTCAATGCAAGACTTAAAAGTCCTCTTTTGAATTTGTTATTTCTGTGCTCATTAATTGGGTTCTGTGGTTTCTGAATTATATCTGTACCTGTTATTTTTCATCCTTTGTTATCTCAAGAGCTACAGGTTAAAATAAAAGGATTATATTCTCCTTCTGTATTCAGCCTTATTTAAACAAATTTGTTTATACACTGTATCATTGAAAAGATATATTCGGATCAATTTCCCATACAATAGAAGTGGATGAGGTCCAAATAAAGAAGAGTTCCCACATTTGAATAGGCCCTCATATAGAAAACATAAGTAATTACAGATTACAAAGCTCAACGAGACGAGGCATCACCTTTATGAAAATCATAGTTAATGACCTTGGATATTCATTGATACTGTAGTGTGGTTTGACACAATATCATATATCATATATTAAAAAATTGTTTGATAATCATATGATAATTTCATATGATATTATAAGATACAATATTAATCAATACAGAAATATAAAATATGATATTGCATCCTATAATACTATACAATATTGTGTCATATGAAATATCATGTATAACAATATAATACTGCATTATATAATAAAACAATGTGATATTGTTACATAAGACACAGTATCAAGATATGATATTGTATCATTAAGATGATCCGGTATTGTATTGTAATATAAATTATATAATTATCACATAATACATCACATAACATATATATAGTATCATATGATACATATAATATCAAATAATACATCACAATATTGTAACATATGATATTATATAAATAGTGCCTGTTTGGGAGGGTAACAGTTGAAATTGACACCCTGAGGAAACCATTGTCAACCGACTCGAAGCGGAGGTTGACAATAGTTTTTGAGGGGTGTCAATTTCAACTGTTATCCTCCCAAACAGGCACTATTTATTTTATTATACTGAATGTCTTAATTTTAGAGAATTTTTTAATTGCTTTTATATAGATATGGCGTGAATTCTATGGCGAACCGTACGCGCATAATTTACGTGCATGTAACAATTTGTTGTGTTACCCGTTGCTAAGTGTGTTGCTAGCGCTGAGGGTAATAGAACGGATTGTCAACTGCGTCTAAACCAATCAGATTTCAGTATTTACCATGAAAGTATAATAACAGAATTTATAACGTGATATAATGCAATATCATATCATAATATGCAATATTATATGATATATACAAAAAGTATGATATATCAAATTGTATTATATAATTTTTTTACAATATAATATTATTTGATAAATATTGTCTCATATAATAGTGTATCATATCATACAATACTGTATTATAGAAATCATGTTATATCATGTTAACAACAAACACAGAAATCATGTTATATCCTTTAACAACAAACACAGTTATCAAGCAAATTTGAGTGAGGTAGGAGTTTTTTTAGCAGTCTTGCTAATGGAGATTGGGCTCTTTATCTGAAGCTACATCTATGATTCATTTATATAATAGTTCGATCAACCATGTAGGTTTGAAATAGTATTATTATCTATTAAAAATATGACATGTTCCAAAAAACTAAACCTCCTCCAGCATCTGAAACCTATGACTCTGATTCAGCATCCTTGCCTGGTGAGTGCATCAGAATCACAAGATGCATCATCTATTCAAATTTGATAAAGACTGAACCAATAATAATTAAGACTTGTCTATCAAAGGGCACCTGCTCTAGAAACTTTTAACCAGCTCAAAAACCTAAACCTCATCCAGCATCCAAAACTTATGGCTCAGATTCAGCATTCGAGCCTGTCAAAAGCATAAGTGTTATAAGACACACCATCCATGCAAGTTTGGTGACGTTAGGACCAGTAATAACTAAGATATAATCGTCAGAGGGCACCTGCTCCATAAAATTTAACCAGCTCAAAAAATCTTAACCTTATCCGAAACCTATGACTTAGATGCAGCATTCAAGCCTGTCAAGTGCATTAGTTTCATAAGACGCACAATCCATGCAAGTTTTGTGAAGTTAGGACCAGTAGTAACTTAGACATGGCCATCAAAGGGCACCTGCTCCAAAAACTTTAACCTGCTCCAAAAACCTTAATCTCCTCAAGCATCTGATATTCATGGCCCATTGTCATCATCAAGTCCATAAGTAGGTCCAGATGCATCACTCAATGAAGTTTGGTGAAGATAGGACAAGTACGGTAATAATCTAGATACAAGACTTGCAACAAAAACCTTAACCAGGCCCGTACGCCGATGACGACACTGGGGATTTAGCATAAGCTTCCCCTGACTTCCGTCTCAGTGAGGTAAAAACACTCCCATTTAATCCAGCCACTGAATATCATACAAAACTTGCCTATAAGGAAGTTCTTGGAACATGACATTCAGTTCTTTTTATAACTGAGATTCTTTACAATCAATTGTTTACCGGCTAAGAAAGATACAGGGGTGGAAAAAATATATAACTGCCTTATAACAAAGATTTCATTATAGATGAGTGTAATATACACAAGCTTCTCTTGCAACACACCTCTCAAATGTAAAGGGTTTTGTCATCTTTGGCACTTTGCCAGCGGAGTTCAACATGATGGTGTTGCATATGCTAACCAATAACCAACCAATTGCCAATGACATTGCCCACTTTTTTTTTCAAGAGTTTCTGTATGCTAACCAATAACAACCAATAGCCAATGACATTGCCCACTTTTTTTTCAAGAGTTTCTGTATGCTAACCAATAACAACCAATAGCCAATGACATTGCCCACTTTTTTCAGAGTTTATGCATGTTAACCAATAACAACCAATAGCCAATGACATTGCCCACTTTTTTTCCAGAGTTTATTGCCACAACAGTAAGTACAGTGATTCAGAAGTGGAAGTACACATTGATAATAAATAATTCAAGATACATTAATATAAACAGATACACACAGAACTAACAGATCATCATATTTTGGCATCTACATGTGAAGTTCACCTATTATTAAAACAAAGCCACTAGGGGCTGTGTGCATGTGTAAGTATTGAAGTCTTATTTTATGTGCAGAGAATTTGAATTCACACAATACGTGTAATTAAGGCAAGATATGTACCATATTTTCTAACATCATGTCACTGCATATTTTAATCTCCTGTGAAAAATAGTGCTGTAATTTAAGAGATACATTTGCAAGAAATGTGGAATGTTTTCAAGGTCACCTGTATTATGAAACATACTTGGAAATATTTGTGCAATCATAAGTCAAAGTGGTATGGAACACCTGTCGATGTTAATGTGGATAAAAGTACACTATAATCAAAATACTTTCACCATTTTAGAATTTTCAAAATTTACAATATTTGGCAATAAAATAAGTTTAAGAAATTTTTAGAAAGGTAAAAATTTTAAAAGGCCCAGTGAGATTCAAACTCACGACTTACAGATTTATAGTTAATGCTCTAACCCATTGTGCTACTCTGTAAGATAACATTTTGGGAGAGAAAATATAAAAACATACTTATGGTAATTTTATTTTTCATTTCAATAGAGGGAATAAGTTACAATATGAAGGTGTTCCGTACCAACTTAACAGTGACATAAGGACAATCTTACGAAATGCATAAATATTCATGAAGAGTGTTACCTACGGTAATTTAAATTACCATATTCAGTAGTGCTTTTGAATATTATGCTAAAGATGAAAAGCTAACATTATATAAACGAATACACATGTATTAAAGCACTGTAATTTTTCTGGATTTCGTTCAAAAAGATATGGAACAAAATGTCATGTTTCCCTACAACTACAAACCCAATAAGGTAAATATTGTAACCATCATATTGCTTGGAAATTAAAACCTGGAGAATACAGGTACAAAGTATTAGTACAGTATATTACACCCCACTTACTGATACTATTTTACAGCTTGTAGTACAGATCAATTGATTATCAATAGGTTATAATGTCATACGTATGTTTATAATGATTGATATCTCTTACTCTGCTTAATACATATATAATGAATACATTTTATAAGTGTATCATTCAGATATACAAATACTTTTATTATTATATTAATGAATTATTATCAATTTAACATAATTATTATATATTAATTTTTAACTTAAATAGATGAATATTTAAATCATGGTTTCTGATATAGACACACAATTTTACAAATACAAGGGCATATACATGCATAATAAATTAGTTTTTAGAAAGACTTTGTGTTAAACGTTTGTAACATTAAACATATGTAAAAAAAAAAATGAGTATAAGTCATAAGACTGACAAATATAATGCCAGGAGAAACAGTCAATTAATATTCATTATCCATTGTATAAATATTAAAAGTACATAAATTTCATACAAATCTGATCAAAGTCAATTTTGAAATGCTCATGATATGTTGTTTACAGTTCATATTTTTAAATAATAGACTCAGTATAATTTCATATAGTTGTAATACACTAAATCAAACTTGTTCTGAGTCTTTGACGAAAATACCCTAGGACACTAAGCCCATGTATGATCACTTTCATGTATGATACATATATAATTTTAAAATATGTTGACATTCACAACCAATGTAGGTAAAAAATCTTATTTTATCACGGCGTCTAACATGGAATGTAATAAACTGAGCTGAATTTGTCGCAGTATTTAAACAACTATCATACTTGCATCGTTTTTTATTATCATGGTCATCCAATTCTCCTGACTTCCTTGTATTCTACACTTTTACCACTAATGTACCTGCATGAACATCGCTTGCATACAATTCAACCAAGTGATTCCCTAGTTGTTTTTCAAGCCATCAAAAAACAAATACTTTCTTTAATTTTCTACTACAATTAATACTTAAAATATGATTGTAATTCATAAACAACATTTCATTGACTAGATTGAAGAATCTGGCACAGGTCTCTTAATGCTACTCAGTCACAAATTAATCCATTAGAGATATTCAAATTATCACTTAAATCTGATATATATAACCTTAAACTTGATTGGAAAACTTTTAAGATACAAGTAATTGCTCCAAGATTCTCCCCATATTTCATCCCTCTTTGTCAACAATAATTCCACTAGTCAACCATTAAATAACAGCTACTTCTAACTATTAGTACGGTACATGGAAGAAAAAATCATCCCCGATGACTATCTCCCTTATAATGGAATCCGTTCCTTGCATCTATTGAGGGACCTTCCTCCCGTCGTCGATGTTTGACCATATTTTGATACACAGAACTTAAAGTTTCCATTTGTTTGTCCATCAAACATCATCAAATATTCCTCTGGGTGGAGCATTGGATGTCCTGGACCCAAATCTGTTGGATCTGAGGGTAGAGGACCGTTGATATCCTTGTGAAAAGTCAGTATCAGCTGCACTGGACAGCTCACCAGTGTAATCGATGGGCTCTGCCTCCTTCAAGAGTTCTGTTTTATCATTTTCATCAGGGCTCCTTGCCACAGTCTCTTTCTCCCTTGCTCTTTCTCTGTCAGCTGAAATACAAAAGGAGGCAATATGAAAACTATGTGTTTGTCATTTTTTTATGCAGTTGCCTTTGAAGAATTACATGAATACAATAATGGATATAGCTTTCAGTGCAAGATTCAGAGTCCAAAATCAACATTAGAAGGCATACTTCTTGGACCAATTACTCGGTCCGATGAACGCGAGGTTGCTCCGAATTTCTCTGTCCATTCTCGCCTCCTCTCTGCGCTATCAAGCTTTCTGTCTCTGTTTCTTTTTTCTGAAATATTTGAAAGTTAAATGTAAGCTGTTGACATTACTACGGTACATGCATTTATCATGATATTCACACATGCTATTTATAAAAGTATTTTCTTATTACTGGTTGCTTGAAGGTAGACCTAACACCAAGTATTAAAAGTGTCCTTAAAGAGGTTCAAGTTCAACACAATTTAACTGCTTTATTACAAATATGGTAGAAACTCTACCGGTAGTAATAAATCATTGAAAATATGCATTACCATTACATTACGTAAAGAGTTTTTATTAATTAATCAATTACCTCGCTGTACAATCTGCCGTCCTTCGTCTACTAACTCCTGTGTCATGTCATCATCCCCAATAAACTGCTGGACCCCAAGGAAGTGTAGAATGCGACTCCCCAGGCTGAAGAATGTACAGATACACAGCAGGACCAGGATGATGGGGAAGTAAATATTGAAGCCATCAGAAATGAATGATATCACATCCATGTGTCCCATGATCTGGAAAAAAAAAGCAAGAGGTTTCTACTTAAACATTGATAAGATCATTTTTTTTCTGTCTATTTTTACAGTGTTCAATAAGGAAGAGAGGAAAGGATGTTACAAAATCTAAAGATTTTACAGATTTTAAGTTCATGATTTTGATTCATTCACAATATGGTGTTAATTTCACCTTTGTATAAGAAGTTTCTTCTATATTATCTTCCTTGGTTATGTGGCTGTCAAGATGAATCAAGCCCAGGAAATTCAGACACATGGGTGGGGTCAATCGACACAGCATCCTGCAAACATAAGATCCTTTGTCATCAACTTCAATAATATCGACTTCTTCTAACTACCGGTACATGCTTAGAAAAAGGGTACATATATCTAAACAGTTTCATATATGACATGTTAATTCTATGTTTAGGAAATTATTTGAAACATATAATTTCATAGCCTTTATTGTATTATGCAGTTGCAAATGCGCAATTCGTAACAAGCTGCTTCAATTAATTAAGTTAACATAATGACCTGCATTGCTTTATGATCATACCATAGGCTTTATCAAAAGTACATCACTGCAAACAAGGAGCTGGTAATTGTCTTACTACTATTTTGACACAAGCAGATGCTTTACCATGACTAAAGGTTTCATAAAGTAAACATTTCTCAAGAAGAAAATAAATTTTGATCATCAGTCAACCAGTGGCTTGGTTTAAGGAGAAAT
This sequence comes from Magallana gigas, assembly GCF_963853765.1. Classification (NCBI taxonomy): domain Eukaryota; kingdom Metazoa; phylum Mollusca; class Bivalvia; order Ostreida; family Ostreidae; genus Magallana; species Magallana gigas. The sequence continues at coordinate 13,828,839 of NC_088859.1, read as the reverse complement.
TTCTCATTATGTGACCTACATGCCAGTAAACATGAGGCTGAACTCGTCCGTCTGGTGATGAGGGGCAATATAGTACAGGTTCAGTATTCGGATCTGGAATATGCTGTAGTACGCACAGAAGCAGAGGTAGGCTATAGTCAAAATGGAGGACAACTGAAAGCAAACACATTGCAACCCGTTATCAAGCAAGAAAAACAATATAAAGACTAAAGATGCCATCACTGAGAAAAAATTCAATCCTTTTAGTAAGAAGCAAGAAACACTGGGGATTTAACAGAGTTATTAGTTCTCATTTTCAAATATATGCCATGTAAAAAACTAGTTCTCCAAGATAAAGATTCTCAATAATCAAATATTTCTTGATAAAGATTAAGACATGGAGAAATACATTTTAAACACATTGTCATTAGAAACACACTTTATCTTTTAATACCTCAATAAATACATAGTCATAGTTGTGTTTAGCAGCATTGATGAAAACAGCAAACAGGGACAGGATGGGGTCCTTGACAAAGAACAGACACTCCGACCACACCACCATAAATGTCACCACCGCTAGTATCACACCACACACCCGCATCACCCAGAAGTAAACCTTGCACCGCCAGTACCACTCTGAAATGACAAAAAATTCCTTCTCCTTCATGATTCCATCAACATTATCAGTAATATGACTGTAGATTGTAAAAAAGAAAAATTCCTTCTTCATTATCATTGTTAATGACTGTTGATATACAATTCTGAACTCTATCAAGACACATTTATTAATAAATAAGCTACAAAATAGAAAATGTACTCAACATTAAAAACTAGAAAATATTACAGAAATGCAATAACAGAGGAGATTTTTTTTGGTAAATGTTTACCTATGAATTGTTCAATAACTATTGAATCATACACTAAACAACATTTATCTACTTAATATTACATTTAATGGAAAGTTAAAGCTTTAAACTTGACTCAGTAAGTGCCCAAAGTGTAGGCGATTTGAATCAGCATGTTGACACTCTGTAACATACCAATCTCAGGTGTGTAGAATACTCGTACAAATGCTGGCATCATGGAGGAGGAATGCTGGGACCTTTGGAATTTGGTAATTGAACTCTGCTCGTTCCTTTCCACATCTTCCAAATCAATGGCTTTCTGCATCAGCGAATTCCATTGAGCATGAGTTCGATGATGATTTTGTGAGTCCTGAATGACTCGCTTATGAAGTCTCACAAGCGTTTTTTCACTAGGAATGTCAATACTACTCCTGTTGTAATCTTCATAGTCGTCGTTATTTTGTGGTACTGCGTGCCGCATTGTCTCTGGACACTGCACAAAGAACAAACATTGATCGAGTTAAAAACAATGCAGTCAATTTGTCAGAACTTGGTATTTACTTTCAATATCTATAATCAGCTAAATAATTTGATACCAGGTTTTAATTCATAGGTCTTTATTTCATATATCACAGTATGAGTGTATATCCACTATAGTTCATTACAAAATCGTTAATATTCTTACCTTTAGTAAAATTGTATCAATATGCTTCCTCAAAGGATGGTTATATTTAATTTTTTCTGAAACTTTTTTAATCTCCTAAACAAAAAGAAAGAATGTGTACATGCATCAGATAAAATTTATGCATTTATCTAAGAAATCTTACAAGTTTTATAATATAAAAACAAAAAAATATTATTTACAATGTATTTTCATCTAATTTATAAAACAATTTCACTTGTTTATTACCAAGAGCAATTAGAACTCACATCTAAGACATCTTCTAAAGCTTCATCAGCCTCTGTCTTCTCGGTGCTGAGTTTGGAGATCTTGAAGTAAGTCTTGGACAGGACAAAGCCTTTCTTGGAGCTGTTATAGACTGACCTTGGAACTTCCACCAGACCATAGCCAAGCAACAGAATCAACAAAAACAAGCCCCATGTGTTGCTGGCAGTAATTCCTATTACTTTTAATCTTTCTCTGATGTTGGAAATAGAAACAAAGGATTAATTGGCAAAATACAAATCATCGTGAAAGTCAATTCAAATTGTTTTTGCTTAATGTTAATAACAAGATTTCTTTCAATATCTGTTATAAAGGAGAAATGATTATTTTCTTTCATTTTCAGTTGAATATAAAAAAGAAATAGTGTATCTACAGATTCAACAAAGAAGATAGTAAGAGAACAATATGCTTACGCATCAACTTGTAAATCTGCTTTAGCAACTACATAAATTAAGATCACTCCAAATATAAGTAGATATGAGCCATAATATATGGCATTTTCTATCAACGCTGTTTTAATCTTTCCAGCCACAGTGAAATCTCCCGCGGTAGAGTAGGACTGCATGATTGGCAAAATTATCCTGAAAAACAGGAGAATAGGGTAAATCGGGCACTTACATAGACAATGCTGCATACAAGTTACACATTTTCTATAAATCATTTTATATCTATACATACCAAGTTAAGAGTTGTGATGTCCAATACACAACCTGCCAGAGAGTAGGAAGTACATTCTCTGGTACATGACTCAGCGGAACTTGACATAAAGGTACAGGGACGTTATTGAGACCCTGTAGAGGGGGTGTAGAGGGTACTATAGAAGAGAGTATCGTGCTTGTGTCCGATGTGTTTGTGACATTTACTGGTTTCAAAGTTGTTGTTGTAGTTGTTGTAGTCAGAATCTTTGGGGCTTTGTCTTGTAAGCATTGCCGGTAAAATGTCTGCAGTAAAACAAAACACAGAATGAAATTATTAAGGAAACATATATAGATACATGTATATCATTTTCATCTATCATTTAATTGCTAAGTTGATTTGGGGGTTTTTTCACGACAAAAAATATGTAACAAGTAATAAAACAAATTATTAATTGTTCATTGTAAATAAATTAATATTTAAAACCAAAAAACAAAAAGACTTATGAATGACAATAACCAATAGATTAAACAGTTTACTTACTGAAGAAACGTCCAGTGGAAGTACAAAGATGATGAGGAATGAAAAATACCAAGAAATGAAAGTTGTCAGTGTGGTCAAGATATTTTGCTTTCTGAGATCTCCATAGCGATGTAACAGGAATGCTGCCAGGCAGCAAGTACAAATTATTTCGACAACCAATGGACCGGCACTCATCCTGAACGCACTTTAACTTTAAGATGAATAAAACATCAAGGTCCTGTAATGATCATACACACACATGCTACATGATTATACCACATTCATAAATGTACAACCTTTAACAATAAAATAATAAAATCTTATTCTAATCGAAATTTGAAGAAACATAATTTTGGGACCCTCATAATTTGTTCAATCAAAGTATGATGCTAATAAGAATTCATTATTCTGCATCATCATCCAACGTGCATTACTTTTTAATTGGTAACCACTTGTTCGGAGTATATATATATAAATATACACGATAACTAAATGTAAACTAATTTTTAGCTAACGGTATATAACATAGGCAGTGGGTCACACAAAATTAAGAATAATTTAATATCAGAAATATTTGAAATAAACATCATACTGTACGCAGCTGTTCAACATTGCAAATGTGCATCAACTGTTTCTTACCGTTAGTCTAAATATCGAACACTAGAGTAAATATAGGGTGATTTTACTAATGAAATCATCAATAATTCTCATCTTTTTGGATTTGGCAGCTGACATAATGACGTGTCTAGATAACTCGTACAGAGAAAAGCGCTGGGTAAAACTAGGTTATTGGATCGGGATCGACATCTCTTGTAGGAGCAGACGTCCACTTAAAAAATCGGGGGTTTTCAGAAATAAGAAACAAAGAGGATTTGAGTAACAGTACAGACATCGCTAAAGCAAATATCATGTAACTCATTGCCCATGTGAATAAACGGAATATATTGATGCGCATTTATAAATATCATGGAAACGTAAAACGATAAACAAATATGATAGGCCCACAGGGGCTCGTCACGAAGTTTTTTCAACCTTTTATATATACCACCTCTATACTATAAAATGTATTTTATAGTATAGAGGTGGTATATATAAAACGTTTTATATATACCACCTCTATACTATAAAATACATTTTATAGTATAGAGGTGGTATATATAAAAGGTTGAAAAAACTTCGTGACGAGCCCATGTGCCGCAAGCGTAAACTGTTACGTTGCAGTTAACAGCGTTCAACGTTTGTGACTTCATAATAGAACTCGTCATTTTAACCTCTGAGTACCCTGTGTGCATTACAGTGTTATAAATGCCATAGCTTTCAACAGGCTTTACAAGCAGAAAATATGTGGAATGTAAATATATTTGTATACTGTAATTGATAGGGCAAGAAATTAGATTTTTTTTCCTATTTGTGATATGTTTAGAAGATGAATTGAAGCCCCAGATTGATTTTTAGGTTGAAATCAAAATGTATAATTTTAATTTGAAAGATAAATTTTTTATGCACTTATGTTTCAAAACTTACTATATATAAATTATGTGATGGTCAGACCGGTTTAAATACCATCGCCAGATTTAGCTTAGTTGGTAGAGCACCTGACTAGAGATTCAGGGGCCCTGGATTCAAATCCCGGTCTTGACCGTCATTATTTCTCCCATCCCGTTACATTTGGTGACATGACCAACCCCTGGAACTCAGACAGGTTAACTCCTGCCATGGGGTGATCCTCGAGGGCAAAGATCATTTTAAGGGGAGAGGAATGTTCAAATACCGGCACCAGATAGCTCAGTTGGTAGAGCATCTGACTACCTAGTAAAGATTCAGGGGGCCCGGGTTCGAATCCCGGTCTGGTCGCGGTCATTATTTCTCCCATCCCGTTACAATTATAAGGCCAATCCATGCACACACCAAAAAGTTCATAAGCAAATCATTATTTTAGTACTTTTTATAAAATTGTAATATTTGTATGCTTTATGAACAAACATCTTTCATTGTACATTGCAAGTTGATAAAAATCTATGAAGAACTTAATTTTGACAGTTAAAACTTTCCAAATTGCTTGTCATCAGCCCTGGCAGTAAATTTGTGTTGAGGATAAAGAGAAATGTAAGTAATATGATTCAGTCAGTTATTCTTCTTCTTTTGGACTTGTTCTTAATTGTATTTTATTTATTTCTACATGCCAAGAATTAATCATCTATTTCTCTTTTTTCTAAAGACCATGACAAAAAAAAAACATGCTCTGACCAGACCATGTTTAAAATTTGTTTTATCCATTTCTTAAAACTTATCTCGATCTTTAATGTCTATATATAGTTAAAATGGTTTTGTCATTATTATATTTTGATATTATCTTCTGTTATGTTATATTCAGCAGTACATGGCAAGAAATAGAGGGTGATAAGACACAGAGACAACTTCAGACAAGCCATGAATGGAATGTTACCGTACTCTGTGAAGATCTTCATCTGCATGACTGTCAACATGCATTCAAAAAGCTACAAAAACCAAAGATTTAAGCCAATGCTTTATCCAGAAGTCTTCAGAAACTGCAGCAATGAATATATGCATGTGTGTGAGAGATGGTACCAGTGGAGTGATCTACTGGTGGTCGGATGGCCACTATGATGAAGAAATCACTCAACCTACAACTTTATCCATATATGTGGTTTCAAGCTAGCTGATTTAAGTTCAAGGTAAGATTACATTGTATTGCAGTCAACTTTAGTGTATTGAATGTTGATATCTCAAATGTCATGTATAAACTAAAGTGAGTTTGAAGTCTCAACCACTGTTCCATCATAACTTTAAATCTCTGAGTGACTTGAATTCTTGAATATCTTGAAAATAATTTGTGGTCCATTGGGTTTGATATAATGAGGTTTTACTGTATGTACCATTCTCTCAGACCTTGATCTTTTCCCTTAGAACCCCATTAATCTGCTTTTCCTGACCAAGCTGCTCTTCAAAGAGAATGAGTTATTTTTATGATGGTCATAGTCATTGATCTTTAAATAAATTATTGAAATGTAGGGTCGAGCTTCATTTCATTTGTTCTCAAGCAACTCTAATTGTTGTAAAGGTAACTTCAAATTGATTACTTTAATGATGGCTCTCCCTTTTAAGAAATTCGTAATAATAACTATTTTTGTTCCTTTTTCTTAACTTCATTATCAGTTTAGTTTGTAATGTACCATAAATTCTCTAGTTTGCACACAATATTATTGCATATAACATGGAAAATGAAAATGGTAGCTATGCCACATATGGTCAAGAAAATTATAAAAAATGGAAGAGAGAGAGAGAGAGAAAGAAAGAGGGGGATGGAAAGAAAAAGAGGAGAGAGAGAGAAAGAAAGAGACCTTTTATCAAGATTAACCTTTAATTCAATACTGCTACTTTTCATATAAAATGCTTCTCTCATGTGACACACAATGTGTTAAAGTAAATATGTGTCAAAAAGGTATTTGTTTGATAAAGCAAATCCTGCAAAATCCATTGTTTAAATTTGTAACACTTTGTATTAAGCTTTCCAGAAAAATTCTTCAGATAAAAATCTTAACCTTTTTGTGTACCTGGTCTGGTTTTATATTCTAAATATAAGAAAGTTTACCTGTTCAATGAGGTCATTTCTTTGCAGAACTTGTATGAGTTCTGTTTAATTTCCAATGCTGAAATTTTCCCAGCCCATTCCACTTAAGTACAGTGTATTGTCATTTTCTGTCCTTATTCATTTTCATTGTAATTTTATCACAATTTGCCATGTGTATTTATTTTCTATGAAATAGAAAATCTACACCACATGTTAAGTTAGATAATTAATAAATTATCTTTCAATGCAAGTAAAAGTTAAATTTTTTAAAATTAAAAATAGGTAGTTTATTTGGTGAAAATCTTTCAAAGATCTCTTTAGAACTCCCACACGATCAATCCCAAAATGTACAGACACCATTTGATTTACTGGTCATTACAAGGTATTCTGATGAAAAGTGTGTGTAGTAGGTAACTTTATTACAGGTACAGTTATTTCACCTGCTGGTCTAGACAGGAAACAGAAATATCTCATAGGTATTTCACTTAGTGCACAGCCTGAGACAGTCATTTGACGTAATGTCTGAATTATGATGGACTTGCCCTAACACAGTGGACTTTTAATTCCTTTCTTCTTATTACTTTTCTTCATTTATGAAATGAAACTTAAAAGCACTAAGAGAAGTTAAGTTCAGAAATATTTGTTTTGAGGTGTGTTGAAGAGTTGTCCTTAATGGCAAGGAATTGAATTTCAAAATCTTCTGACATAATGATAAAGGATTGTTTAACGTGGATAATTGGTCTGGGTAAAAAGTTATTTCAAATTTAAAGAAAAATAGCATAGTTTTGAGTAGGTACATTATATTGAATTTGGGTAGAGGAAATGTATCTGGATTCCTGTGAAACAAAGACCAGGTTAATGGCATAGAGTAATTTTAATTTAGAATTGTTTATTAATGATATAATAGATTTGACATCTTTTGATTATTGTGGGGCAATTTTCAATAAAATGAATTAAAAGGGAGTAGTGCATTTAGCAGGATAAATAAAATGGATATCATTAGGATTACTGCTTTACAATATAAACATATATACAAAGCTATTTAATCAATTCCCTAAAACTTCCATTGATATATACCTACTTCAGTATGTATCATGAGTACTTAAATGAGGTGACATATAAATATTCATTTTTCCCTCCACCTCTTCAAGAATTTTGTAATTCATACACAAGTGCATGTCACTTAAAAAAAAATACAACAGATTAGGGTTTATTGAGACTGATATGGCCAAAGGACTTATAAACTTGGTGTATGAAGTTTGCGTCTTTTCTAAAAAGATATAAAAAGTTATGTCCACAGTTTTATCAAATTGCCCCATAAAACCATAATAGCTCAAGTAGACTACATATTTATTCATAAGACAAGGTAGGCAAGGTCCAGTTGTAATCTGGTTTTTTTCTTGGCGAGGTTTTCCAGAAAATTGTTTGAAATCTCCCGGTACCTGATAAGGTTTTATAGATCGGATTGAGTGTTAATATTCCAGTTGAATGCAGGGTACTGATAGCAGGAACCATTCTAAACAAGAAAAAGGGGTACCAAATCTGTAGCTAGAGGGAACAGGTAAGCTCTGTGGCATTTTTATGTTACTGCCGATATTCGAGGGTGTGTCTCCAAGATATTTCTCTGTTTATGTTCGAACATGAAATGGCTGGATATCTGCAGGTGATTATTTACCTTTGTATGGGCCATTCCATGATTTGTTAGGGAGATTATTCGTGTGTATGTACATAACATCCCATTTACTGTTCTTAGGTAGTGGGAGCATTGTTTTATCTGCTGTTAATGTGAGGCAAGTGGAATATTTATATTTATTTTATGGTTCCTGTCTTTCCCTCTGTCTTGGAATTTTCATATGACATTATCAGGTAAATAATTTTTTTTAATTTTCCTCTTTATCTTTTTTTTTTTAAATATCTTTTTTTAATTCAATTCTTTATTCGCTCAAGACCAGTTCACTGGTATTTGAGGTTCAAAATCAGTATATACAAATGTACACGAATACAGTCAAGGATCACATGTACAGTAGGAGTAATAATGACAAAAAAAGGTTAAAATCACAATACAATAGATTGTTAAAGTTGGTTTCTGGAAGAACAGACTTTGAAAATTTTCTTAATAAATATTGACAAATTTTTTAGTTTTTCTACATTAAAAGTATTCATGAGCTCGTTAAATTTTATAATATTTGGGTTTTCATAATATCTCTTGGGTAAAAACATTTTTCTATCGTTTACAAAATGTGTACATTCTAAAATATAATGAAATTCATCCCCAATACTATTAGAATCACACATTGTACATTTTCTTAAATGTTAATTCAAATATGAAATATCAAATCTTTAAGTTACCTCCCTTATTAAAGAAATATAAGTGTAATATTTTTTTTTTCTAAAAAAGTCAATTATTATACCAGACAATTTGTATCTCAAATCTGTGTTAGTGCTGGATTTGTGTGGCTGAATTATCAAGATTCATAAAATGAAACACTTTTAACTTTTGAAATAAGAGTTATAAATTTGTTATTGAGCAGTTTAAGTTTGAAGTGAACTAAAATTCTTGGTCACTCCCAAGGTTATAGCTGTAGCAGAAGGATCCACTGTGTACTTCTGTACCGATACAAATCCTTATGATGACCATCGTAATTCTCTATGCTGACAGAAAGTAAATAAAATGTATTGACCTTAACACTTGAAGCACTACTTAAACCTTGGGGAAGAATATCAAAAGAATATTTAGCTATATTGTAAAGGGGCTTATAGTTCACGGTTTCAAGAAAAAATACTGGGGACCCCGAGGCCTTTTGTTTTACAGGTTCTTTTACAGGTGGACAACTTTATGACAGGACTTTATGACCATTTTCTCACGTTTCTTTATTTTGATAAATATCTAAAATGATGAATGTTAATGATAATATCGAAGACGGGCAATATGTTTTGTGGCAGTACTTATTATCAGTTCATGTATCACAACAAGTAGGAGAAAGCAATTCATCAATTACAGAATGCTAGATTTGAATAATTATTTATAACTGTGCTTCAATGAACACACCTATAAACCTGAGCTATTATCGTAAATATTTTTGAAAATTGAAAGTAATTGGGTGAAGTGAAGCTAACAAAAAATATAGAGAGAAGAAAAAACCAGATTGTTACATTTGGATTTTTTTCTGACCTGGCTGAGTATACCAACATTTTAAGGTACAATACTTCAGGTTTGAAATATACTACCGCTAGATAAGAAAATGCTTTTAATATTTATGTAAAACAGATTTGCTGATTTCTGCCCATTCTTCTGAAGAAAAATTTTCTAAAGATCAAGTAAACAAAAGAGATTATAGTGGATTGTATACCTGTTTAAACTTTCAGGAGTGCCAAATTTTGATAAGTTCTATTTTTACTAAATATTGATCCACAAAGTGTAGGATGTATATAAATAGGCAAACTATTAATGGTGCTTTTTATTACAGAGTTATTGATTTGTAAATGTTCCCAACATTTTTTACGATGTGGGGTGTAAAATCTAGTCATGTGAATTATAAGGCTTTTTCTGATTATCAGTCCATAATTCTAACTACATGCATAAATGTATAAGTTTAGGCTTGATTCTGTGGAAGCAAGCACCTGCCAGGTACATGAAAATTTAATGAATCTTTAAGATGGACACACACCTGTCTTGTAATGTCCAGTTTGTGAAAATACGCCAGATTTTTGGCCATACCTGGCAAAATTATTTGTCGTAGTAATTGGGTTTAAACAACCTTTGGGTGAGAGGAAAATTGGATTCTTAATGAAAGTCTTTCAGCTGAAGACTTGAGTCAACAAAGAGCTGGGATATGTATTGAATGGAAGAGAATGTTACAATGTGATTATTCTCTCAAATTCCTGCAATGTAAACAAACTGTGTAAGATATTTTTATTCATTTAGACAGATTAATCGAACTGAAGACTATAAAATGTTTTTGTAGAAGTTTTAAAGTCAAGTCCTTATAAGATCTTATTTAGCATTACTATATACAGGTAAATATTCTTGATAGATTCAAGGTATACTGTTTAAGGAGCAGAAGAATTTTGAACAAATTAATTTTTCTGAATTATCTAGTATACAATCAAATCCATTCAAGTTTTTATATACGGTTAAAGAATTCCTTTCCATACATGATAAAAATAATTAGAAAATTATAAGTAATTCTGATATAATTTTGATAGATTACAAATTAGTTTTCTGAACAAATTTATAGATGCCTAGGCCATGTAGAATAAGAAAACAGTTAAATGAATTCTTATTTTTTTTCCATACTAGTCATAACAATTCAGCAAAATTTTCTAGAAATGTGTAGGAGTTTTCTACAATTGATGAAGTTCCACTGAATACTAGGGCTATACTGGTATCCTATTGCTTATTGGGTGGCAAAAACAATTCCATCTTTACATGTTTTTGATCATGTAAAAAATGATCAGCGAAGATACCTGATACAGGAGAGAAATCAATAGCATTCTTTTACTGGAAATCTGTTACTATAGAAACATTTTTCTCATTCTCCACAGAATATTTTTTTTTAAATGCATTGAAAACAACTGCTGTTGTAATTGGTACATATTACATTCCTAATTACATGCAGATTTTTTTTAAAGGGACCGCTGTCAATGTTGTATTATTTTGTACACAAAAAGTTATTGGAGCCCAGCTGCCTCCTCTGTTTAAGCAGTGTTTTAGCTGAATAAAAGAGAGGGCTTCCTTTGGCTATTGATTTTGCATGAATTAAATCCATTAGACTATAGTCGCGTGTGTGCGGTTGTATACGTTGTGTAGGGAAGCTTGTTAAGAGAACAAATTGTCCAGGTGTGTTGTGAGAAAAATCACTCATATTGTAATGGAACAGTTTTAATTGACTAGAATTTGTTCCCTATGGTTCGGAAGAACTTCTCAACGATGGTGTATCCATTGTGAATCTTGTGATTGGCCTAATCAGTACACAGGTATGTGCATCAGATTCAGGTGTGTTCTGAGCCACAGAATTTAATATGAGGGCTCCTGAGATCTATAAAGGTTTGCACGGTAAGTCATTGTTATGGGGGTAGATACTGTTATCAGTTGACGTGTAGACACCCTGCCTGAGGCACCTCATCCAAGTCCAAACTAATTTGCAATTGAAATAAGACAGGTCTTATACTGACCAGGCCATTCTAGCCAAATATTCACATTCCTTTGGTACAAGTTTTAAATGTAAAATAATTCTTTGTGTTAATAAAGTAGTGATGAGGAAATATTTTTCATAAAAGAGGTAAAAAAAATGTTCATTCAATTCTTTTACAAGAATAAATAATATTGTCAGTAAGCAGCTTGTGAAAGGGTGTGTCCCTGCTGTCAGAGACTTGTGTCATCTATTGATCAATGAATTTTCTATTTTCATGTGTTTTTTGCAGTTATTTTCATGAATTGCTTATATATAACTGTATATGCTATGTACTAAGTGCAATAGAATTAAGGTCTTTCCTCTCTGTTGTGAACCAAGGTAAACCTGAAATTTTGCTCAACTTTTCACCTTTGAAAAAACCTCTCTCTCTCTCTCTCTCTCTCTCTCTCTCTCTCTCTCTCTCTCTCTCTCTCTCTCTCTCTCTCTTTCTCTCTCTCTCTTGAAAACTCTCTCTCTCTCTCTGAGATTTTCTTCACCGATAATTGTCATAAAACACATGGCTGCCCAATAAGATTAGAGGTCCATAAATGTCATTGATAAACCAATATCATTATCATGATGACAGTCCTTTCTGGAATTGTGATTTGCTTTTGAAAATGACTGATGAAAGTGAACCATTTAAGCAGAAAAAGGGATAGAGATAGTAATCTGAACGGAATAAATCTTAATTGTTAGTTTCCTCCTAGGGTGTGGATTTGCTCCTGGTTTTGGACATGTTGTATTGGCTTTAAGTTTGAGAATCACTGGTAATATGAAGTAGAATTTAAATTCAACGTATTGTTGGCCAATTATAATGAGTCCATTTACTTATTTGAAGAAATGGAAATTTGCTCTGTTAATACTGTAATATTAGTAATTTACTACTGTATGATACAAATTTTAAAAAAATTAATATTTGCCCGAAGAGAACTTCTCAGTTGTGAAAACTGAACTAATTCACTTTTGATAGGCCCGAATGTTTTAAATTTGAGCAGTTTGTTGAGAATACAGTGGGAGAATACCGTACTCAGTATTATTCAACAATAGACCCCATTGAATTTAATCAAGAAATCATGCACAAAAGGGACTTGTTGAAGCAAAGAGAATTTTTTTTCTTTTACCTTGAATGAGGTGAGATATGGGGTCAGTCACAAATAACTGGGTGTTTAACAAGGTGTTTATATGGATGTTATTAATGCACAAGATGAGGTGTTAATTAGTCTGCAGAAAATTCTGGTAGAGGAGCCATGGAAAGTGATCCTGTGTTAAGCTCCCATTAATTACACAGAATGAGAATAACAGACTTTCATGATGATTGCTCATAGCATGTTATTGAATTAAACAGACATTTCCATGCTATCAGAAATATGATTCAAGATATTTCATGATAAACATATGGGTGCAAATCTTGTTAATTCATAATGCTTTTTTAATAAAGCTAACCCTTGTAAAAAAAAGTTTTTCTCCTCAAAAATTTCCCTTTCATATTGCTTTAATGCATGACATTATCTTGGAAGCAATGTTAGTTCTATCTGATCATTATCCTTTTTGATTTGTCTGGAGGTTATAATATTATTAAAGAGATCCATAATCACAATGAAACAGATTGGAAACAAAAAGCTTTTAACATGGACAAAGGTCAAGAAATTTCAAAGCCAATAGCTAAAAGGCATGCTTTGTAATACACAAACATGAAATCACACCTGGCACAAATATATATTTATGATTTTTACAATATGGAATTTTCATTTTCATTTCCAGATGAACTACATTGCTGATTAAAATAGAAGAGCACCAGGCTTGGAGTAATGGAGTCAGCTTTATTTAAAATAATTTGGGTTATCTTTGGATTTCTCTGTTCAGGTAAAATTATTTTTTTATAACTTTTAATTATTATAAATATTAAAATCGGTTAAACTTAGTTTATATGGCTCAGGGAAAAGCATTTAAAAAAAAAAAACTATTGTATTTTTCTGGAAAGCTCAAAAGATTTTCATCCATGCAAATGCACTCTCTTATGGAGAAAGGGGTCAAGACTTCATTATCATTGATATTTTTTTATTTTTAAGAAGCATAATTGAAGAACTTAAGGTGTTACAAGATCTGTTGAAAGAGATTGACAGCAAAATGAATAAATAGGAATAAAATCTTTTAAAGTTTATTTGATATTTGCAAATGAAAGAGTTCCTTCTCAATACTTGCTATTGGTTATACCTACCGTAGTTGCTGTATTAATTATTGGTGTAGTCCTTATGATACACTGTAAATACATTTGTACTGTAAATAAGTCTATACTTGGTACCAGTAAGTGAGGGTCATTTTATGAAAATGGTCCCATTACTATAAAGAATGAATGTACAGTGTAGTTTAGAAAAAAGGAGCAATATTGAACAACTGACAGTAGTATAGTGATATTTTATTTCCCATGGAAAACACAATTATAAATTGTTAATTGGATACAGCGAGGTATCAAGGCAATAAAACACCTCTGTGGTCCCCGAAGATCTGTCCTTAATACATGCATTTTATGGTACTTTAATAATCTTATGAGCAGGGAACTGTAGAAAAAAACTAATGCCTTGGTGGGTGTCTTGGAAAATTTTCTTTAACTTTCCAAAGTTTTACAGCTGTAGAATAAAATCCTGCTAAATTAGTCATAAAATGCTTGCATATGGTGTTATTGCCTGTGTGAGAACTGTGGACAGATTGTAGAAGTCACATATTGAATTGTCAGTGAAATTACCACTATATCCAAAAAGAAATCTAATCATTTTTACAAAGCAATCATGGCATAAAATGCCTTGATTAGAGGGTAAAAACTCTTCACTTATCGAAATAAAATTCTTACTGTCAAATGAATGATACAACATGTACCCGGTAATAAGTTTATGAAATTATTAAAAGAACAGCTACTTGTGCCCAATTATGTAAGCAGTAATTGCATGAAAATGTATATATCATTCAGTTAAAAAGTAAAGATATGAAAGTTGATACCCAGATATGATTTAAATTTTTACAAAATCAAATGATTTGACCACACAAAATATGAAAGTGGCCTAAATTCAAAGTATATATTATAAGGACATATCATTTATAATGTTGAACAAGAGTTTGGGTTTTTCCCAAAATATACAGTGTGTTGTTAAATAAGCCTGAATATGTTGCACACTAGACAGGAAAATCTATCAGGATCTCTTATAAATATGAATATTTAATGTAATTTTGAGAATTTTTATTCATCTGGGCAGTCTACCATTTGTCATGTGAAGGACCAGTAACTTCCTCATTGAAACAAATGATGATGTCAAATATTTACTTGGTCATAAAAGAAAACCTATTATAGCTTATATTAGGGTTCAGAGTTTTTAAAGTCTGGCATCAGTCTTGTTGAACAAACAAATGAGTTAAATAGCTGATTTTTTGTCAAACTGCCATTTTTGTTGGTATATACGTTTGTTTGGTGTGTTTTTTTTTGAAAAATCAGGGTTGAACCAATCAAGTACATGTATTATTATTTATTTATTACCTAGTTTTTATTCATTGTTTTAAAAACCACCCAACAGTGAAATATCAGCTGTGCTTCATTTTGTGTAGGTTTTCAAAGTTAAGATGCATATGTATCATATACAAGACCATTCTTTTTTCATTGTTGGTAAGAATACACTTGTTGATTTCAAAATTGATTTACTCTGATTCAAATAGACAGGAGAGGTTTTTAGAAATGAGTGAAATAATGTGCTCTGTTGAAAACCTGTTCCCAATCCATTTTACAGCCTAATTGGATTACCCATGGCTGAAAAATTTGTTTAGAGAGAAAAATAGTAGCCTAGAAGGCACAACCTTCCTTTTTGATCAGCGGGCCCGGACTGGAAATTTGGTCTCATATTGCAGTAAACGGCCAATTATTCCGATTCCATTCAATTCTGTTTTTCAGGCCTAAATGCAACCAATAATCCACCAAGCCTGCTAAATTTCAACAGATACATCTTTGTCAGGGAGGATTTTCCAATAAGTAAGGATTTTCTCAAGATTTCTAGATGTCATTTGTGTTTTCTATGGCAGAGGAAATTAGCTTGCCTTAATATATTGTCCTGGATATTGAGGAAGAAAATTGAGAGTGCACTAGTTTGTATTCACATAAACAGTACATTACCTTTTCATTGCTAACTTAAAATTTCAATAAACAACATGCTGATGAATTTTTCCCTCTTTTACATCAAATTTTAAGACAATTTTCCCCTATTGCTTTCTTCTTGTGTTTTTAAATTAGAAATAAAAGCAACAACAAAATAATTTACAATATTCCTCTAAACAAGACTTTGATGAATTTAGGTTTGTGTCCAATAAAACTTCCATTTTTAATGCACAAAACAATTATTTAACAATTATTTTAAGTTTGGAAAAGAAATGATAGCACAGTCTAATTTGTCTCCTGTTTAGACGGTAGCCTGGGAATTCTGTCCGCTAGAGATCTTGATGGACCCATGGAAATCAAATTTACAATTAAAGATGAAGTAACAAGAAGTCTTGTGCGCTTGAGTGAGCATTTCGGAGAAAGCACAGTGAATAGATCAGTGGAGATCATTTTAAAGAAGCAGCTTGATAGGGACCATGTAAGTATATTGATTGACACAGAGCCTCATAGAGAACTCCAAGATTTATTTCCCAAAGGATGATGTTCAATCCCTGTGGGATATCATGGGCTTCCAGTTTGATATGAATAGACATTGTAGTGGTAATAGACCCAAGACATGTTCACTTTCAGTAACACAGTGGTGAATGAGGACCATGTAATTAAGCATGACAGTAAACATGGACTCTGTTTACCCTCAGAACAATGCATACGATCATACATACACATATACTTCATTCTAGGTTAAGTTTTTTTTTTATTTGATTGAATCACTTACCTGATGCATTGGTTCACATCTGAGCAGATTTTCTGCTTTTTTGGAGATGAAAAGAATGAAATGAAAGAGGACAAGCTCTATCAAAAGCCAAAAGCAGAGTACACACTCAAGTGGAATTAATTTATCACTATTTACAGTTCATGTACTTTGTAACCAATTTCACTTAGCTTTGAGGGCACTTAAAACATACAAAGTAAAATAAAACACAACAACTTTAATTCTGTTGGTCATGATATGATAACTGGGATGAAATTGTTTTATTTTTACTTTGAGATTGATTGGGTGTCAATACCGGTACATTAAATTTTAAGGAGGAAAGCTTTGGCCTTTGATACTGTTTTATGGTTAATTTGTTGTTCAGTACTTGCCAATACCTGTACATGAAATTGCTTGATGAATTTTCGCACAGTTGTGATAATAAACATCATTTTTCACCTCCTGTATTTTATTTCGTTGGGATTTTAGTGTAATGGAAAATATATGTTTGCCTAACTTCTTTTTGCTGAAATACTTTGATTGTAATGGGAAAGAAATGTTTTACCACTGGATTCAAATTAACTAATCATGTGTACTTAATATTATATGCATGTAGATTCAGTGTCCACAAAGATTATGGTAGATGAACTGGTTAGTAACGTAACTCTATATATAGAAGTCCTGTATAACCAGACAGGACAGAGCCCCCCCTTCATTTTCACTCCTACAATTTATTTGAGCAACATATTCCAGTAAATCAGTAAACACGTCTCTTATCCAATTACTTCTATCCACAGTCTGATGAATATGTACTGTCTTTCAGGAGCCCTCCGACAGAAAGCTCTACTTCAATCTGGCTGACGGGGAAGGATCCAGTGCTAACAATGTGAGAATTAGATTTGTGACCGGCAAGTCACTTCATTTACAAGCCCATTACTAGTACAATATAGGGGCCCTGATCCATTTTGGCACCACTCACTTAGGGTCCCTTTTGGGAGTAGCAGATTTCTTCTGTGACATTACTTATGACTGAAGATCAATAATTTGCATCAAAAATTCTATCTGAATGAATTATTTAGGGTAGAATGGTACAGGGAGTGTATATTACTGCAGTCTAAATAGCCATGTAGAAACATTGTATTAATGGGGTAATCAATGTTTCACACAAAGCTATATGATTAACTGCTGTCACATGGATAGACATGTAACTTCCTATTACTGTGGTTTCATGGGTTCATCAATATTCGTGTGCACATCAATTTTTGTGGATTCAGTAAAATTCACAGAGTCAAGGAGATGGTAAATTCATGAGAAATGGTCCTATCAGTACAATATGTTATCAGATTTCGTACTTTCATGAACATTTGATATTTTGGATCAACTAAACTATGAAATCCACAAAAATTGATGTTCAACAAACAGGGTTGTCTCTAAGACCCGGGAGGCGGGAAATTCCTCCGCCTATGATGCCTTAATTACCCACCTATTTTTGCATTTTAAACATAATGTAGCAATAAACAAGACCCCCAGACCCCCCTTCTACTTTTTCATTTCCTCCTTCTACTTCAATTTTTAGAGACACCCCTGAACAAATATTGATGAAACTGTAGTATATATTGACCCAGATAAGATGTAATATTACTGGTAATTTAAAATTTAATTTAAAGTCCTTATTTTGATTATGGTTACCGGTACACTCTAGACACGAATTTTCTTGGAAGTGTGAATTGTTGATGTGATTTACAAGTTTTATTATTCACAGTTGGCGGTTCAAGTCACACTGTTTATCAGTGATGTCAACGACGAAGTGCCAGAGTTTGTCAATCTCCGATACAAAGAATCCATATATGAGGTAATAGTGATAGATTAGACACAGTGCATTACATCATCTCAATAATCTTATATTTTACTCTCTGACTGGAATATTTCCAAGTTAAATGAGCAGCAGTGGAAACTTGTGCATTTCTATGCATATATAATACATACAGGATGTAGCAAGTGTAATTTTTTACTTAAAAGAATGTTTGATATACGTAAATGTCAACTGTAAATGCCATATAGTCATAAATATTCAGTCATTTATTGGGTGCATAAATTGTTGAACATGTAATAAGTGGATTAAAAAACAGCTTAAGCTCCACTGATGGAATCATTTAACTTCCTGGGGGCCAGTTTCTTTAAGGATTGTCTTGGGGACATCCTAAAACATTGGAACTTATTTTAAGGATTTTAAATGATTTTCTTGAATATATAGTAATAAACAGGTCAACTAATGCTCTAGCTGGCAAATGTAATTTTGTTAATAAGGGGTACCCAAAACACTTTCAAATAATTATACCCTGGTACATGTAAACCAAACAATTATCAAAATACAAATCTACAATGAACCTGCAATGTTGTTAGAAGAGAAGGCATTGGGCAAAAAACTTAACAAGCTGGCTCTCATATCAATGGTAATGTTAGGTCCATAGTTTCATATACCTTGTGAATGTGTTATTACAAGGAAGGGAGTAAATTTTTCATGAGTTTTGAGTCCATTGTGTGGGCTAGGTCTTGTTGCAATTGATTTTAAATCAAGGTAATAAAATAAGATAATGTGGAAATGATGCATAGTTGATGAAGACCTATTAAATATTCATTGTTCAACATGATAATTTTCTATCAGATATTTATTTTTTGCAGTCTTTTTTGTTAAACTATTTTAAGAGGGGATGGAGTTAGATTCATTAAAATTATAAGATTTTCTTAGAATGTTATTGTTTCATAGAATGCTATAGGAGGGTGTTACCTTTTTTGCTGTAAAATTCACTGACATGAATGATAATGAAAATTCCGTGGCATGTCTTAGCTGGCCCCAAGACCATAAACTGAGAAAAGACTTATAAATTATTGAATGTCACAAGTATTTCAATTTTTTATTTACATCAATTTTTAATAGAACAGCTGCACAGAATTTTATGAAACTTTGTAGGTATTTAGGACACAGTGTGTACATATGCATATTCACCAGGAAATTCCGATTCAAATATTTTTCTGGGAATTTTGGTCCTTTTGAACTTAGAATTTTGGCTCTATATTGAATATATCAACGAACAGTTTGTAAATGCAACTCCTCTTACACTGCAGACTGGAATTTCATGAAACTTTTGTAAATGTATTAAGGATGCAATGTGTAGATGTGCACTTTACCAGGAATTTTGGATTCTATTACTTTTTTTTACTAATCCACAGCAGAAATGTCATAAAAGTATATAGATTAGTTAAAAAGTTGTATTAATTTTATAGTAATTTTTTATCTGAGGCTCTTCCCAGTTTACGGTCTTTGCACTAGAGTACGGTATCTTTGAATATGTTGAATAATGAAGTCTGTTTCATAGAATGCTACGGTGGGGACCACAGTGATTCGAGTGTCAGCTCAGGACCCAGACAACGGACTAGGGGGCACTGTGTCTTACTACATGGAGGTAAGGGTTTAAGGATATAGAAAAAAATATTTATCTAGCTTAGGGTCTATAAAGAAATCTCCATGGTATTCATTAGTTCACTCATGTAATTAATCAAGAAGGTATAATTATTTTGTCAAAATAAGTGGACTGGTAATCAAAGTTGATTGACTGTTAGGATATCACTGATACCAGAAAATGACTACTTGTGGATAAAGTTGATTCCATCTCTTTGAAGTTAGATTGGATAGTGTATTATTATGTCTATTGATTAAACCATGTATTAAACATCTCCCTTTACTCTTCTTTCAGCCGGTAGCTCAGGTAATCATTCACTTTTACTATCACTCAAATATCTCATGATAGGTTCAGCATCCTGTATGAACTCATGAAAAAAAGAATTGATGTAATCTATATAACCAGTTTATCATGAATTATTAATCATAAAGGCCTGCTGTCCTCTGCAGTGGATCTCTAAATAGAAAGATATCTGAGAAGATTAATCTTAATTAAACTTAATTTAGGAAGATATTAATAATGTGAAAATTTATACATTGCAGCTTTCATTCATGAAAAAAACGATGGTATATGTTTTAAATTTCAGGCTGCAGATGAGCTTTATAAAAATGCTTTTCGTATAAACAGCGATACTGGTGATGTGATCATAAATTCTTCCCTAGATTTTGAAAGGCACAATTTTTATGAATTTGTCATCAAGGCAAAAGTAAGTAAAAAGTAGTGAAATGTGTTGATGCATGAAGTAATTAAAAGATCAATTATTAAAAGCTACGTCTTTTTAAATCCCCCAGTATGTCAAATTAATCTTGCATGTGTACTCATGCAGGTCATTCATTCTAAACTATATAGCTTTCACTGCACAAAAATTTTTGACTTTTTTTTAGGGGTCTTTAATTCTTAATTATCAGAATGATTCTTGCTTGATCTTTTATTGTAAAAAAAAAAATGGTGTAATTATAAAGAAATATTCTAATTCAGACAGCATAGAACAGGATTTAGGTAAATTAAGTTATATAGTCATACCCATGCAGAACTGTTTTGATTTTGACAGGATGGATTTGGCAATGAGAGCATTAACAATGCTGACTTTGTGGTGACCGTCCTTGATGTTCAGGACACGCCCCCTGCCTTCTTTAATCTCCCTTACAGTGTGGTCGTTGGAGAGGACAAGGCTGTGGTTTGTTTGTTTGTTTGTTTGTTTACTCTTTAATCCAAATGGCTTATATCAGATCATAGAACAATAATTATATTAACAATACAAATACAGACAGTATATTATAAAGATAATGCATCAGAACATAACAGAGTTATCTTAAAATGCACTTGCCAGTATATTTCAACAAAAATATCTTAAACTTAATGAGTGAATTTTTATATGTTTCTGCTCTCAGTATAAACTTCCTTTAATTAGTTGTGTATATGCTGGCAGCTGAAATGAATTAGTCTGCCCAGGCAGTAATCACACTTTTGTAGAAATATTTTGTTGATCTTCAGAGAAAATCAAGATTTATTTTTCAATTTGAAGGGAGAAAGGGTTCTTCAGGTGACAGCATTAGATGGAGACAGAGGAGTTCCAAATGGCATCAGATATACATTTGTTCAGGGTAATTTAGCTATATGATTTGTAAGCCCTAGCTACTCTGTAGCTTAATATCTTTTTCAACCTTGTTCAATTAAAGAGACAGTACAGCTGAAAACACATGTGTAAATAACTTCAGATTTACCTATTGTATCGGTAGGAAATAAAAAATAACGTTTATTGTAATAGTTGAAATACATGAAAATCCCTTTCACATATTTAATTAACGTAATTATGAGCTTCCGGAAATTCAAGGGCCGTACAAACCGGAATAATCTTATATCGTTTATTTGTACCACGTGGACTTTGATTGACAGTAATTGACACGTGCTGAAAACTACAAGATCTTCGTCCCACTGCGGTCATCATGGAAAACGAGGTTTAAGCGATTCTCTAAATGAAACACATCCTTACTTACTCGATAATTTATAAATGGTTTACCAATTTAGGTTCATTTTAAAATAAATAGACATAAATATGTCAAATAACCCTTCAAGGGGCCTCATTTATAAAAATAGATTTAGGTTGTAGCAACTCCTAAGATAAACACGAAAAATACATGCTTACAAAATAATATATGTGGTTGTTTAAAAAACTTTGAACAGTTATTACCTATGAGAAGTAGAAAAGACATATTTTTATCAACAAACCTGTCCAGGAGATTTTTCGCGAGCCCTGCATGTGTTTTGTTTACAGTAAATACGCATGCGTAATAGTATAGAAGGCTGAACCCCGAACACGTTGCGATGTATTTATGTGATAGGTTATACGTAATTATTAATTTTAATGAAATAATTAGATTTATTGCATGGAGAACTTTGTAATTTTCTGAAAGTTTATACATTCATGAGTAGTACAAAGATACTGAACCCGATTGGAAAATTTTCTCAAGTCGGTTTTTCGATAAGATACGCCGTACTGTCTCTTTAAGTTTTTCTTAAGGCTGAAAAATTTGGTGATCAATTGTCACGATTTGGAAAATTGATGCAAGAAAATAATTTTAAGCTTTTGTCTATTTACAGGTGGCTACCAGAATTTTAATGTGGATCCCAACACAGGATGGATCACCATTAAAACAGAACTGGACCGTGATGATGCCTCCATACAGGACAGTGGAGGGGTGTACGCCATGTATGTTAAGGTAAAGCAGATCATGCAGGCTTATTCCTTGAAGTACATGTATTATGATTTAGTTTCAAAACGTTTGTATCCATATAATTAGATTTTTGTTATGAAATGAAAAATTTAAATGGCGTACAGGTTATGTCATCATTTTCAAAATTGCTAATTTTATTTACTTAACGAGGCTGCCATATTAAAGCGTTTTTATCTCTACACAAAAAAGATTTTCACTTTAATGTTCTATAACTCTTACATCGTACTGAAATTGTTTTTGAAAAAAATGGATATGATGGTACTGAAGCATTATTTAAAGAGTTAATTGATGGTAACCAAGGGATACAAGATGCCAAAAAATCATTTAAGCTGTTTTTCAGCACCTTTTTTACTATTCAAAGGGAGGTAACTTGTAAAACTCCAAATATTTTGTTCAAATATTTTCTTTCTTTTTATTTTTTTTTTAATTTCACCATCAAAAATCTTTTTTAATGCTCAATCTTTATTACATATGTAATGATTATTATCCTGTTAAAATTTTGAAATAATTTTGTGGCTACTTTTTTTTTCTTTACATATTTGCATTTGTGTGTCAAATATATTTTTTGGTAAAATTGCAAAATTTTTCTTTATAACAAAATTTTTTAATAATGTTAAGTTTTTGTTATTGTGTTTATTTTTAGTGATGTTATTGGTATCTTTTTTGGGCCTTACATAATTTTTCATATATTTTTCATATTTTTTTTTTACATAATGTGCAATTGTTTCAGATGCAATAAATGATAAAATTAACGATGATTGTGATTTGGTCTTTCACATTAAAATGTAAATTAAGAGTATATGAGACATTTCTGCAAATTTGGTGAAATTTGGAAACAATTTTTTTGGACCCCCCAGCCTCCTTAAATTATCATGATTATACTTAATTATTCAATCTTTAATCATGTAGAGGGTGTAAATTTGTTTTTTTTTCAGTCTTGGTGTCTTTCTGTCTTGAAAGTTTAACCCATTTTGTAACAGTTGAACTTAACTGTAGAGTTACTTGATCTATTGACTTGTGACATTATTGGACAATGTTTTTCTTATGATTACAGTACCATATTCTCTGTTTATTTACTATGTGTGTACGGTACATCGGTGTATTGTTTTATAAAGGCGGAGGAGGTGATGTCGGGTGTGAACTATGGAAACACCACTGCCACCACACTGGTCACCATCTCTGTGTCTGATGTCAACGACAACACGCCCACCTTCAACCACCTCAACTATACGGCCACCATTCAGGAAAACATGCAGAGTGGGGTCCCCGTCATCTTCACAGCCAACACCATCATGTCTGTCAACGATATTGATCAGGTGAGTCATCCATCAGGTGTAACTGCCACATATCAAATACTTGGATTCAGTGAGAGACAGATGTTTTTAGGGTTCTATGAAAAATAAATATATTTGATGAAAATATATAACTGTCAACAAAAGAGGATATGTATAGATGAGTAATGGAGTTGTTATACCCAATAAATGCAAATATAATAGTTTGAGGCAGCAGATGTGTTTAATGTTGTTGTTTTTTTTTATATATACCTGAAACTAAAAATATTAATATGCACTTGACAGATAATTGAAGTTTGATATATTTCATATGTGCATAAGATATTTCCTCGTTATTGTTGGTTAGTAGGGTAAAGATCTTACCTTTTAATGAATTTTTCATAGAACAATTAATCTTGAAAATACTTTAAGCTATCAAATAAATCATGTAAAAGTTGAATTTTTATATTACAGGGACTCAATAGTTACTTTGAAATTGTGCTTGAGAAGGATGGACAGCCATACTATGATTTTGCACCTCTACCAAAGGAGGTTTTTTCTGAGTCTTCCATTCTTATCCGTGTGAACAATTCATTGGATTTGGACTACGAGAAGTCAAAAACAGCTACCTTTGATGTAAGCTTCGTTAAATTAATTTAGTTTACCTGATATGTCACTTTGTTTTGAATCATTCTGTAAACATGGAAATATACGCAAATATCAAAATGTATAAAGTGTTCCTTAATCATCCACCAGCCAATCAATTTGAAAAAGGGGTACTGTACAGCACTATGAATAACAAATAATGATTTAAAAATGTTTGTAACTCCTATCCATCTGCTTTGCTACTTGATAATCCCAAAATTGACATCAACATTTACGGTTCTTATAGACAATATAATTTTAGAGTACATTGCGATTATTTTCCTTGCCTGTTATTTGATCAGGTGATTGCCAGAGAGCTAAGAACCAATCCAAAGAGAAGTAGTTCAGTCAAAATGATGGTCCACATCCTGGACGTCAATGACAACCAGCCTCAGTTTGAGAACACCTCCTACTCGGCCCAGATTGCCGAGAACTCTCCCACTGGGACCACGTTTGCACGACTACAGGTCAGGCACCTAGAATTTATGAAAACAACTTGATTATTTACATGTAAAAATATTGTTGAGATATCAGTATGGTGTTCTTTTTTGACTCAGTTGATGTAGGTAATCTTGTGCTTTGTAGGCAACAGACCTGGACTCTGGAGTGTTTGGAAAAATCACTTATTCAGTTAGGGGAGGAAATGGAAGGTATACTTTAATTAAAATATGTAACATTTAATTAAAAAAACATTAATATTTGATGATGTATTTCATCTTTGATGCATTTAATTTACTAATAATCTTTTAGATAGAATGAACTTCAGTATTGTATGTTGCGAAACTGATGAGTGGTGAACTATTTTCTTTGGAAACCATTGACTGGCATGCAATCCCTTATATTTCAGATTTGGTATCAATGATTCAACTGGAGATATATATAACACAGAGGCCTTAGACAGGGAAAAGATAAGTGAATATTACATCACAGTGGAGGCAAAAGATGGGGGTGGATTCAGGACAACAGTGGAACTGAATGTCAAGGTGACAGACACGAACGACAACAAGCCGCTCTTTACCAGAGAGGCTTACTTTGCTTCCCTGAAGGAGGGGGCTACCTCATTCGTGAGAGAACTCAAGCTAGAGGTGAGCATTATTATACATTGTTGGATTAACATATATTGTTTATAATCTTAAAATAAGAAGTATTTTTTATAGTCATGCACAGTTTGATTATTAAGAAAATTGTATTTGAAAAGGAAATGAATTTCTGCTTTCTCTTTTGGAATGAAGGCAACAGATCTAGATGAAGGAATGAACAGCCAAGTCCTATATTCCATATCCAACATCCAGCCTCCCGTGACAAACACCTTTACTATAGACGATGCTACAGGTGTGGTGGGACTGTCCAGGCCTGTGGACTATGAGCAGCTGACCAGCAGTGGTCAGATAATGCTGGGGGTCCAGGTCTGTGACAGAGGACTGCCATCTCTCTGCTCAGTCATCAACGCGACAGTGGAAGTGGAGGTAAACAAGTGTACTCACTTGTACAGTCAGATGCAACCTAAAATTACCATTAAATAATCAACAACAAAAACTTTCAATATTTTATGTGCCTTCAGTATCAGTTTGGTCGAAAATATTTAAGACATTTTATTTTTTGTCAGAGCACTGTTAAAAAAAATTAACATAAATGCTTTTGGAATAAATGCACATTATGAAATTTTTTTGCAGGATGAAAATGACAACAAACCAGTATTCAATCAAACTACATACCAGGTTAATATATATGAAAATGCCTCAATTGGATCTCTGGCAGTAAAAGTCGATGCTTATGACTTAGATGGAACCGCCCCCAATAATGAGTTTGTTTTCCGCATAGAAAGCACAACTCAAGAGAAATTCAGGGTCAACTTCAGAACTGGAGAGGTCCTTGTGGAATCAGAGCTGGATCATGAACAGAGTTCTTTTTATTCTCTGAACATTTCAGCCACCGATCGTGGTTCTGTCTCATTGGAGGGGTACTGCATTGTCAATATAAACGTGTTGGATGTAAATGATGAGATACCCTACTTTGACCCACGGTCGCAGTCTTTAGCTATCCTGGAGAACAAGCCTGTTGGATCACAGGTCGTGACCCTGACAGCAGTGGACACAGACAGTAATCCACGCCTCAGGTACCAGATTTTACAAGACTCAATTCTTGCCACTGATGAAGAAGGCAGAGATGTGAATGTTACTGCAAATAATATCCAGGTAAGTCCTAGGAATTGTAGGCTTAGGTAATCCTCAGGATTGGCATCATTGGGGGAGGGGGGGGGAGTCCCTCTCAAAAACAAATTGCCAAACTGCCAACATCAATATGTGGTGTACATGATCTAAAACTTTAAGTACTGCAATTTCAGCTTATCTGAAATGAGTTCTAAAGCTGGCAAAATTTTTCTCTCTTACAGAATTATTTTGACATCAATGAGACAACCGGCATTTTGCTTGTTAAATCAGTATTAGACAGAGAAACAGCTGAAAAGATAGAACTCAAAGTCCTGGTGAAAGACCTCAATGGATGGCAGCCATCAGCGGATCTACAAACTGCAACTGGTAACAAATAAGTTAATTTAATAAAAATGTAGATAAGACTGCCTTGTAAAATAATGAATGGCTCAACAGTAAAAAAAAATCTGTATTTTCAAATGTTTGAGAAAGTCACTGAAAGAATATGTAAATGGAGAGATAGCAATTGTACACATATTTCTTTTTGGTACTTTTTTAAAACATCTTTTTTCTGTTTAATTTTTGTAGCTACCCTGACTGTGACTTTACTGGACGTCAATGATGAGCCTCCTGAGTTCCTCCCTGGTCCACAATATCATGTCAATGTCTCCGAGGGTCGGGAAGTCAGTGATCTAGTTATCACTGTGTCAGCAGTGGATAAGGACAAGAAGCAAACTGTGTTCTATAGAATAGGACAGGATGATATTAATTCCTTCCAGATCATGGATTCCAGAGTCGGTCAGTTCATTTTATTTTAGGAGAATTTTTTAGTTTTAACACAGATGTTAATATACATGTAATTCTTTTGTGATTAATTAGTCCAAATTTGATTTAGGAAACAAGAAACTAAATATTGAATCTTTTGAACCAAAATAGTTTATAAATGGAAGTCAAAAGAAACATTGCTTAAATTAGATATGTAATCCTTGTTATAGATTACATTTATTGAATGTACTGCTACCCAGTTTCTTTACTAACAGATGATGAATTTTGTTCTATATATATATGAATTCAGGCACTGTCACTTTAAAAAAGCAACTGGACTATGAGAACAACCATGAAGTGAGCTTCACGGTGATAGCGACAGACTCTGCCAGCCCTCCTTCCTCTGTCCTCACATCCACAGCCACTGTGTCGGTGTCCCTGATCGACATCAATGACAACACGCCACAGTTCCTGCCCCACCCCACACAGTACTCAGTGGAGGAGAACGCTCCCAATGGGACATTTGTAGGGAACATTACTGCCACAGACAGGGACAGTGGCAGGTTTGGAGAGATTACCTACTCCCTTCAGGTCACAAATGATGACCAGAGTCTCACCATTGACTCCAAAACAGTATGTTCTCTTTTATTTTGTCCAAAACACCCTGTCAATCTCAATTCGATCTACTTAACCATGATTTTTTGGGTGATAAATACTTGATTAAGTATTCCTTAATTGGAATAGCAAGTCGGTTTCTTCAGTTTGGAGAATTTAAGAGTTGGATTACCTATTTTTCTAATTATTCCAATCATTTTTCAGGGCATTATCTCTGTCCTCAAGCCCCTTGACAGAGAAATGAGGGAAGAGTACATTTTGTATGTGACTGCCACTGACAATATCGACGCTAACCCCAACCAACAACGCTCAGAGAGAACAGGCGCCATATTTGTTAAAGTGACAGACGTCAACGACAACCATCCCATCATCACCAATATCGGAACCACCCCGAAATCCGTTGTAGAGAATTCACAGAATAATACTATTGTAGATACCATTTTGGCCAATGATGCAGACATCGGGGCCAATGCTGAGGTAGAATTTTCTCTGGTGTCAGTTGACACCAACGCCAGTGACAGCTGGTTCTATATCACCACACAGTACAACAGTGACATTAAGAACAATGAAGGAGTCATTCGCAATAAACAGTCCCTGCTAGGACATGTGGGGATGTACTACGTCACAGTCAAAGTTCAGGACAAGGGAACGCCCACTCGGCTCTCCTCCAACATGACTCTTCTGATAGAGATCATTGAGTCCAATGAAAATCTGAACCAGCCCCAATTTGTTGTTCCCAAAGGTCCTACTGCTACACTTCAAATCAAAGAGGTAATTTGTCTCAATGGTGTATTGAAGTTTTTCTGACAACTTAGTATGAAGTTTTTATATACCGCGTAATAAGAATTTGCATTTACAAATAATATCACTATATACATGAAACATTGATGAATTATTTCAGCAACAACCGGTGGGTACTACAGTAATACAGGTGAGTGCTACCGATGCTGACCACGGTAAGAATGCAGAGGTCCACTACTACCTGGCCCCGGAGAAGGACTACACCAAGTTCCAGATCCACAAAGACACCGGCCTACTGACCACCAGGGCCGTCCTGGACAGGGAACAACAGGCTCAGTTTGAGGTCAGTAGGAGAAGTCTCTTTATTCTGATATCAGTCTCACTTACTTGCTATATTTTTTAATGCTTAAAAAGATATTGTGATGTTATTATGATAAAATAAAGAGTCTGTATAATGGTAAACTGTTTTGAGATTGTGCAGTTCCAATTTAGTTATTTTCAGGTTGAATTGTAGTAAACCAAGACCACGTATTGGAAGATGATGCTGTAAGTTTCACCAATCAGATGTATTGTCTTATATCATGTTTTCTCCCTTTTGTAGATCCGGGTAATTGCCAATGACAGTGGTATCATCAGTGTTTTGGATAACTCAATCACCATATTTGTTCAGCTGTTGGACATTGATGACCAGGAGCCTGAATTTCCTCGACGACCAGACATGGAGCCGTACATCCTTGGTCCTGTGCCAGAGGAACACTCTATGGAGTACTGTGGCACAGTGGATGTAGCCATAGACAGAGACAGTCACGTCAACAACAGTCTCATCTTCTATTACATCATAGGTAAGAGGGTCAAAATGGGTAGATCATGGTCCTTTGCATTGGTACATGTATAACAATTTTTAGGGGGTTTAATTTGTAATCATATATCAAAGATTTTATATGAAGTTCTGTCTTGCAGGTGGAGATATGGTCGACCATTTTTACCTCAATCAGACGGGAGAGCTGTACTTGATCAAAGCAGTTGATAGAGATGGGGATGTAACTGGAACACCCATTAATTTCATAAATCTGGTGATATGGGCAACCCCTTTAGGATACCTCACTTTTGACAAATACTCTACAGTCCCAGGGACTCAAAGAATGGTCTCTCAAAAAATAGAAATGCGACCTCCAGATGATTATGATTCCAGTAACACGACCCTGTTGTGGGCTCAGGTCACCATCAAAGATATTAATGATCACCCGCCAAAGTTCAGGAACCAGAATCTCAGTGTGGGCATCACCAGGAAAACTCAGTTCCAGGAGACCATATTCACTCTCAGTGTATGTATCATTGTCTCATACATTTTAGGGGAAAATGTTAATATTTGTTTGAGATTGATGTTTTCAAATTTGATATAGATGTAATTAAAACTAGAGTTATCTACTCAATTGGGTCTAACCCAGTTGGTTGTTGCTGCTCCATCGAGTAATACAGCTTATGGGCCTCTTGTCATCATAACTTTGTGATCCTTTTATAGTTTGAAATTTCAGAACTATAGTCAAATTCCAAATACCATTAACCACCTTTCACACTCCCTTACTCTGGATTTTTAGGATGAAGTGACCGACTTGGACTCTGGGAACAATTCTGTGCACACATTCCACTTGATGTCCCTGGGGATTTACCCAGAAGCCCTCAGGAACAAGTTACCCAGTGACCCCCTCAGTCTATCCAGTGATGGAATCATCAGGACCAACACCATATTCCAGTCAGACATGTCTGGATACATCCTGATGGATGTCAGTGCTCAGGACATTGACGGCAAAATGGCTAATGCCTCTCTTAGGGTAAGGTTGATTTCTGTTATGAATGTAGAGGGCTTTATAAATGTAATTGCTTTGTTGTAGAAAAAGAAGTGAATGGTATACATTTGTTTCATTATAAACCCTACATGGTCAAAATGTGGTACATCAGCACTCAAACCACCGGTATATATGTGTTGTTAAAATGTAAAGTACGAATTTTTTTTTATGAATTTGATGTACTTTTGTTTTATAGGAATCACTAACTTCTTGTGTGCTTAATCTACAGAACAAAGACAATTTGTTACAATATGTACATACATGTAATTACTTACCACCAAGTCTCTTTTACTTTTTAGATATCTCTGATCAATGATGACCAAAGAGTTAAGATTATCTTCAGAATGACTCCAATGCAAGTCAGAAATTTCTCAGAGACTTTCAGAAGGTAAGATTTCCTTGTGTTTTCTAATCCTTATGTAAGTAGTTCAAACAATGTTGAAATAATTATGAATGTTTACATGTGTAAATATTTGGTATATATATATATATTTTTTTTCCCAGTAAACTGGAAAGAATCACAGGGTACCATATAGTTGTGGACAAAATCCAAACTCACGAAAATGCCCAGGGAAAACCTGAGGCAGATAAGTAAGTGTTGAATTAATATTAAACTTTTAAAGAGTAAATAAAATTGATCCATCAGAACAAATAAATGACATTTTAACAGGACATGCTTGAATTTTTAAATTTTATATCTCTAATGTCATATACACGTACCATATCAATCTGTCAAGAGACAAATTTATGCTACCTGAGGCCTTCACAAAAGATACCAACTGTTCTGTAAGAATGTATATCTCTGTGTTTGTAGGACTGATATGTTTATACATGGAGAGGTCATTAAGCCATTTAGAATTGTTTCTGCTGCTGAGCTACTAAGGTAGGCCAAATATCAAGAATAAAGCTCTGGATGTTCTTTTTAATGAATGATCAATCAAAGGAACATCAAAGTACTAATAGCTGATGTCTTTCTCTCTCTTTAGTAAAATAGATGGTGAAGCTGCAGCCCTTGTGCCCATTTTGAATGAGTACAATATACTACAGATTGTGGTATGTTTTATTGCATTTGTTTCATTCATAATACTTAATCCATCATCATTAGCTGTGGTATATTACATATAAAAACACATTTGTTGCCAAAAGACAATTGCAGAGTCATACATATACATGTATCAATTATTAAGCAATTTATGCAAGTAGGTATTATCTAAATGCTGTATACAGGTTCAATTTAATATTTTTGCCCCATGTTGTTTTGGGGGTTTTTGTTTGCCCTTTTACACTTGCAAATGGTTTCACCCTTTCTTGAATATACCCAGACATAATTATGTGATATATACCGGTACTTAGTCTTATTAACACAGCAATTTAAAAATAAAATTTATTTTGCCCAGTCTTAAATTCGCCCACTTATAACAAGGCCGAAAGGGGGGAAATAAAACTGGGGCGAATAGTAGTGACACTCTGATTCATGTATGTATTATGTCTATCAATACAGTCTGCAGTTCAACAAACAGAGGAAGAAGACTCCAACCGACTGCTCATAATGGGCCTGATTCTACTGGCCATTGTTCTAGGCATTCCATGTATTGTTATGGCCATCGTCATATTCCTTATTACAAAATCGTAAGTTTATAATTCTGTGCTGAAATGTATCAGAAATAACTGAATTTGTTTTAATAATGTGTTTAATACAGAGAGAAAAAAGGGAAGGGAGTTTGAAAAGAAAAGAGAATACATGTACCTGTTAATGCTTTATCATTAAAATGATATAAGTTAAGTTTTGAATGTAAAAGGGTTTCTTTTTAAATCATGTACTTAATTTCTGTTGTGTTTGATCAGATATCAAAGGAAGCTTAAAGCAGCCACTGCTATGGTTTATGGTGAGTAACTGAGTGTATAGCTTTCCAATGAAAGAAATAGAATTGTAGGAGAACTTCATTTCAACACTTTTTGTGATAAAATTAAACATCATATTTAAATTGTTTCACAGGGCAGGAAAATGACATGCAGAAGAACCAGCTTCCCGGAACTAATCTACACGCCTATGAAAAGTGAGTACCGTTTACAATCCAATGTCTTTGGTCAGATTGAAACACAATTATCTTCCAGCTATAGAAAGTGTTCTATAGAAGGTGTTCTTAGACAATTCAATGCTCATAGAACATATAACAAGATTTCTATAATTTACGGGTTAATATGTATTTTTTCATTCTAAAGCTAAAAATTCACTATGATATTTAGGGTGTGGTCTTTGTTTTGTAGCAATGCTGTTTATGAGACCCAAACGAGATTTTAGGTTTGGTGATATGAACCTTACGTTACTGTTGTGTGCATGTTTACTGTAGATTCCTTATTAAATGCGAGGAATTATTATCTGTGTAAAATTGCATGAAGCACCCCTCGTGGATTGTAAAATCTCATTATTTTATTATGAGAGGATAGAACTTTAAAATATTAGGATAAAAGATATGCATTTGTGATTTTATATTCTTGCAATTTGATACGAAACAGTGGAATCACAGAATTAAGTACTTGCATAAAACCCAGGCATTTCATAATTCTGGAAGATAATGAATCTACAGTATTTAATTGTTCTCATGCACTCTGGATATCAAGATACTTGTACATCCTCACGCATTGTGTCACCAAATGTACTGTGTGAAATAGTCCCAGGTATCAATCGCATCATTGTAGTTCACAGACTGTGCATGAGTATTCAAATAAGTTTCTAAGATATCTTAAAGCAAGAAGAATTTCCCAAGCATATCAGAATCATGGTGTTAAAATGTCTCTGCTTTTACTCCTTATCAAGAATTTACTACAGTAAAACACGTTTATAAATAGTAAACATGCTTATTATGAATTGACACTTACAGCGAAGGGATTTTCATTTTGTGCCATTGTTATATGTTGTAAACCTGACGGATATAATGAATTACGCTTATAACGAAGATAAATTGCCTCTCCCTGACACTTCGTTATAAGCTTGTTTTACTGTACTCATTGTGTGTAAGTTTTCATTGGTTGAGTTTTGTTCATTTTTCATTTTCTGTTTTATACTTTATATCTTCATACTAGTAATTCATTTTCTGTTTAATTTCAGTGCCAACCCCATTTTCTTGGAAAAAGTATTATCACAAGAATCACAAGACTATGAGTAAGTAAAGCTAATAAAAATACCTTAGATGTAAAATAAATACATTTGAAAATATGAAAAATAACAGGATCTGTACTTATAATACATATATGGTTTATACTTACTAAAAATTTCTGATGTATGAAAGACTTAGTTGTAAATCATCACACTTTAATTATTTATTAGATTATTATCATGAATTCATTTCAAATAATATCTGATTTGTGTCACAAATTAATCACAGCAGTCAAACTTCGTTATCTCGAACTAGATGGGACTGTTGAAAACTTTGAGATATCCGAGTATTCGAGATATAAAGGGTAAAATACTTCAAAAATAAGTGGCTGAAACTTAAAAATATCTATTATATTCGAGATATCGAAGTTCAACTGTACATGTATAAAAGTGGCTTGAACCTCAATCTCCACTCCTTATATTATACATGTATAATATATAAATAGTGCCTGTTTGGGAGGGTAACAGTTGAAATTGACACCCCGAGAAAACCATTGTCAACCGACGCGAAGCGGAGGTTGACAATGGTTTTCGAGGGGTGTCAATTTCAACTGTTATCCTCCCAAACAGGCACTATTTATTTTGTTATACTGAATGTCTTTTTTAAAATTTTTAAGAAAATTTTACTGCTTTTATATAGG
Organism: Magallana gigas; assembly: GCF_963853765.1. Lineage (NCBI taxonomy): Eukaryota > Metazoa > Mollusca > Bivalvia > Ostreida > Ostreidae > Magallana > Magallana gigas. Next base: position 13,794,231 of record NC_088859.1, on the reverse strand, counting down.
AATAACGTGAATTCTACAGCGAACCGTACGCGCATAATTTTCGCGCATGTAACATTTTTTAATGTTACCCGTTGCCAAGAGCGTTGCTAACGCTGAGGGTAATAGTAAATATTATTAACTGCGTCTTAACCAATCAGATTTCAGTATTTAACATGAAAGTATAACAATAAAAAATATTCCATGAAGAGAGAAGACAAATCTGACTTATTCATTGATAATGCAGTTGATCGTGAGAGTCTTTTTTTAATCATATGACATTTCTAAGTATAGAATATATCTCGACCTCTAAGATTTCTGGATTTTTAATAAGAATCAACAATGCTCATATTGCTTTTGGGAATCTCAGTAATTGGGACAATTGCAAGGCAACTCCAAGAAGCAGTCAGTACTTTGATTGGCATTCAACACAGTATGCACTGTACAAAGTGTTCAGTAATCTTTATCTATTTTAGTGACACTGACTCGGTGGACAACAATGTGGTGGATTCCCCCGTCCCTCAGACAGTGGACACCCAGGAAGTGTCCATGACCTTCACCGCGGACAGCAGTAAAGACTATACCCACAATTCCTCACTCAAAACAATCAGTTCAGTCATTGGTTCTCAAGAGAACAGCTTCGGCCACAGAAATCCTCTTTTCTCAAATCTTAATGGTGATACTCCAAGATCTCATCTTATTAATGGTCTTCAGGCTTCAGAAATTTAAAAGAAGAAAGAAAGAGGATGGAGTACTTCATGTACTATTTGATTGTGATATTAAAACTTGTTCAAAGCATGTTGTGATATGACAAGGTATTACTTGTCACATTTCTTTCATGTACATGTATTGTCTGAGTGAACAAACCTAATGCAGGCTTTTTTCTCTTTTTTTGTACTTATATGCACATTCTATACACTGTAACATATTTGGTACACTTACAAAGTGTGCAGAAATTTGCTTTAACAGAACTTACCTCATTTTATATTGTATGCATTTAAAGTGATGTATTCCAAGATCAGTCAAACAGATATATGCATTATATTCCCAGATTCCATGATCATTTATATGTTCCTTTAATAAGAAATGAAATTCACTGTTCCATCGAGGTTGATACTTGTTTTATGACATGTTATAGGCTTGTTTTGACACAAATAATATCTTTAGGTAATTTTATGAAAAGTTGAACAAATTCAAAAAGAGGCTAGATTTCAAAGGATAAAATTTCAATTATTTCTACTTCTTTTATAGTACTAGTTAGTATACATTTTTTTTAGCTCATCTGAGAGCTGAGAGTTCCAGTAAGCCATTCTGGTCAAAATTTGTCTGGAATATGTTGTCATTGTGTTGTCCATGCCTCAAACTCTTCATCTTCTCTTAAACCATTTAACCAATTTCAACCAAAAAGCACAAATTACACACAGGTGAATGGCTCTCATTTTTTTCTCTTGAAATAATACTACACTGAAAATAAGTTGTCTTGAAAAAAGAACCAGTGCACATGTGATATATTCAGACCAATAATTGGGCCATATGTTGAGTGCAGTTTTTCAGTAGAATATATAGGGTAAAATCTGGAAAAATTGTAAGCATTTGAGTTAACTTACAACCTAAACTATTATGATATCATGGCACATTAGATTTTACTAAGAAAATAGTAAGAGAAAAAATGACTATAAACAGTCAATCAGGTGAGCCATGTGGCCTCTTATTTTATTATAGGACATGTTTTTACTAGGTTCTAATATTTTACAAAGTTCTTGTAGGAAATAATCTGTTGTTGCTACAGATATATCAGATAGTTATTATATTCAGACAGAATGCAACGATTTAGAGTATTAAATGTATAACAGTGAAATACAGTATTAATGTATCAAAATCCAGTAGACAATCTTGAAAACAAGAGCTCATAACTCACCAGACAAAACACAAAGTATTTTTATGTGCTAGCATAAGAGATACCATATTTTGATATTAAGATTTTTGTGTCATATTTTATGTATGTTCAGTGTGCTTACGGACCAAACAGAGGTTGTGATTGCAAGGTAATTGTAGTGTTATCATAGAGTTGTGAGAGTTATAGAAAGCTAGCTGGTATAGTTTTATACATTCTCTAGAGAACAGTATTTGTTGTTTGTTGTCAATGTTTGAAATACTGTACAAATGTTTGTTAAGTCCATTAACTCTTGCCAAACTAGCAAGTCCCAGCTTACAAAGTGCAATTAGTGGTGTTTTGGTTTGTGTTTTTGTTCCTATCAATCCTGATTCACGGTTTTAAAGAAAGTGTGATCATTCATAACAATGTAAAGCTTGCCATGTTTAATGTTCAAATCCAAGGCTTGACTGTTATGCTATGTGTACAATAAATGGGGCCTCAAAACAAGCAAATGCTACTCGACTTTGTTCAGAAACCATTAAAACTTTGTCTTTAGTCTTGTGGGGGTTTTTTTGTATTGTCTGGTCACTTAAAGAGTTGCAATGGTTTGAAACTGGGTTTTTTTGTTTTGTTTCGTATTAGATGTACAAATTGTGTATGAAATCAAAATGTTTGTCTAAATTACATGTTATTTATTAAAATGCTAATTTTTAAAACTTGATATTGTTTTTATGTATACCAGTAGGTAAAACTAGATTGAATCGGTTCTTATTCTTTGATGAACATACCAGGTACATTTTAAGATGGAGTGACGATTCTGTTTTCAAAAATTAACTGTCTCTAAGTGATTTAAAAGTCACTGTGTCAATTTAACTTCATAAAGATTAATGTAATTTAATTAGTTCAAGGTCAATCTCAAAAGAAACCATCAAATATGATGTGCTCAAGTTAAAGAGACTAACATACATAATTTTTTTTTAAAATTCCAACCCACCCACATTTTTTATTCTTTAGTCACCAAAACAAAAACAAGAAAAGATAAATTAAGCTTGAAATATTTATTTCTTGCATAAAATATTAACAACTTTGATTTGCATAATGGATCCCATTAAATAACTTTTTGACACATTGAGTAATATGAAGTACAAAAAATAAAAGCTTATTATGATCGTACATCACCATAAAAATAACAGCAATGTTAACAATGATATATAGTGACCTGGAGATCAGGTGCCCCAAACTGTAATACAAGAGACATAATATCCTAATCAACAGCATCTGTTGATGAATAACAGTAAAAAATTTACTCCAACCAGAATTATTTAAAAAGTTTTAAAAAAATCACTGAAAAAAAACTTGCAATGTTTTTTTCCAGTAAAATATATTAACAAAAATATGGTGGTGTGAAACGGACATAATGACTTATGGCATCTTTAATCACAGGCTTGATGAGGGGTTGAGGGCTTGATAGTTGGTCCTCCTATAAACAGTTGTAGGTAGATATTCACTTGTCCTCCATTGGACTGGATTCTTTTGATCCGTAATAGTCTGTAATTAATTTGGCACCATTGATTCCTCTTACGGTAATTTTGCTGGGTCTGACGAGCAGTCCGTGGTCCTGACGACATGTGAAATATCGCTTGTCGTGTACACTACCGTCGTTCTTTCCTTTGGCAGTTCTTAGTTCCACACCCACCCAAACTCCTTCACCGAACTCCGCTGGACCGATATATCTAACAGTACCTGCCAGGTAACAATGGAAAAAAAAACTCAGATTTATATTATAAACAAGAATTGTACCAAATTTATTATACAGGTACAACTGATTTAACTTCTAAGTGGTAAGAAATATTAACAAAATGAAGCAAAATCTATAAAATACAATATGTACATAAACTGGAAAGGAAATTAATTTGGGGGGGGGGGCAAGTTTAATATATGTACTATAAAGAAGTGTAAGAAGCAAATATAAATGTTAAATAATATTTTCAGTACACAAGCTTAATCGAACCTAGCTCATTATTACAAAATATGTTCATTTCAACTTCTAAATTAAAATCTTTGGTTATCATGTTTTTTGCACACTAAGCTTGATCATACCTAGCTCATTATTACAGAAGACGCTCATTCCCACTTCTAGCTTGAAGTCATTGATGGATCCAGGAGTTCTCGAGATACTCTGTGAGGAGACAGGTCTTGTTGGTGTTTGTATCATACTCTTAGGCCTTTGGAAGGAAAAGAAAGACAGTATTATTATACATGTACAATCACCCTCTGATAAGAGACAACTCTCATTGCCATTGGGTCCGGCCAAAAGTTATTCCTTTTTTAAAATGTCAATAGCTAATTCCGTCAAATTTTGTCCAACAAGACATGCAGAAGTTTTATGCAGTTCAACAAATATTCCGATTTCTTCAGAATATCAATAACACCAATAAAAGTAAATGAACAAATATCTTTTCACTAATTTACCAGGGTTGATGCACCTTAAATTTATAATACACACTAAATATGGTATGTACTGAGTGATCCCAATCATGGCATTGGTTCAATGATTTAATTCACAGGTATGCAACAGAGAAAGATAAACTATGATAAACACTGCAATGTTTCCCAGCAGTGTTACTTATTCTCACCTTTTAATTGGAGTTCTTGCTCTTCCTGGTGTCGAGTTAACTCCAGCTGTTAAAAACAAATCCAGGAAAATCATGTAAAATATCATACTATCTTTCCAAATGTTAGTAAAATCCTGAATTAAGAAAACCTTTTGTAATACACGTATAATGTATTTGTATAAAAGCTTACAATGATGTTTGTCGACCCTTTCTGAGACAGCCCCCCAACTGATGGGGTCATCTAGGGACTCGCTGGAGCTGAATCGTCTGTCTCCCAGTCTGTAGACAGATAATTATCATACGTATTGTATCTTTCATCACAATTAACATGAAATACATTTTTACCCTGCAGTTTACTTAAATACATGAACTTACTCTTTATACCTCACTTTTCAGCAAATTTTTTTTTTTGATTTTTCTAAGATACATTCATATTACAGTTTAAGATACAAGTGAAATGTAATACAGCACTAAATTATTTCTCTAGTTTGCTAAAATACAGAAAGCAATACAGAAACAATACATGTACCTACTTTTGTATTCTTGATAAGGGAGCAAACACTCCATGTTTAGCTTTACAGGTGAAGTATCTATGTCCGTTAACAGATCCATCATTTTTGCCAGCAGGTCTGTCTAACTCGATACCATACCAAGTACCTGGAAAGAGACTCAAGTTTACACACACAAAAAATCTCAGGATACATCTGATATCAATTTCATACTTTTCAAGAAAAAGAAGACATTGAATATGATATCTCCAAATGGAGATATTAATAAGTGAATTAATTTTCAATTAAAACAATTAGTCATTTTATGATTTGATATCTCCAAACGTATGAATAAAAATAAAAGCGAAACACACAGTATTCCAAGCATTGATTGATAATAATGGGTTAAAGTGATGATAAAAGCAAACTGACACAATTGTTGCCTTAGGTGACAATCATGAATACAGAAACTTCTGCAGTGTGACACAATACAGTTTTCTACCACAAATAATATCAGGCTTAAAGGCTTATACAAAAACAATCAGTATGTGCCAACACAACCCTACATAAATATATGTGATGATGATGGCTTAATACCAGGTGCAAACTGTGTGTTTCCCGCAAATCTGATAGTGCCCTTCCTCTGCCCTGCTACAATCACTCGTTCCCCCACCTCCATCTCGGCCAGGTTAGATATGGAGCCAGTTTTTGTCTTCAGCCCTAGTCAGAAACACAAAAATTTATTAAAGGAAATGATTCACAGTGCTTCATACATGTACAAGGTTTCGTAGCAATTTGTTGATGTAATTTTGTTTCCTGATAAACAAATAAGGGATTTTATAACAAATCTTTTTAGATAAAGGAAATTAATAATTTTTCCACATTTTCAATTTTATTTCACAACAAAATACCTGTCCTTTTATCAAAAGTTTTACAACAAATAAAGGTACCGGTACACACTCCAAGCCTTCATAGATTGAAGATTCTAAGGATAATAGTTCTTTACATTCAAGTTTTGAAATGGTTTGATTTTAGGTTCTCTAGCATTGACTATCACTCCTGATATTTTTCATTGCTACAATACACTGATATTACCTGTATCTGTACACCAATATTACCTGTATCCACTCTGGCCTTGATATTTGACACATCCACGGACCCTGCCCTCTGAACCGGAGACTTGTGGGGAGAGACAGCAGGAGACCGGGGACGAGGGGCTGACCCTGGTTTGGCGATTTTGCTGATAGGGGCAAAAATACCTAAAAAAAATCCAACAAACATTGTCAGTTTATGCATATCCTGAGGCAATTGTCATATATTTTAGTTGTTTTCTAACTTTTTTGAAAAAGTCAAAATCAAAGAATTTTCAATCATCGCTCGTGCTTTAAGATTCACTTAAAACAATGTGCTTTGTTTTACCATGATTTTTAGGACACTGGAAGTAAGAGATGCCCCCGATGCTTCCATCATTTTTCCCTCCGGCTTCATCCAGTTCTATCCCCGCCCAGATTCCTGCTGCAAATTCCGCTGGTCCACAATACCTCAGTGTTCCAATCTGTAAAATATGTGCTTATAAATGTATGATATTGAAGTTGAGAACATGTTTCTACAGTTTATACCGGTAAAACCTCTGTGTCTACAGTGAGATATTCTCTTTAACGTTAAGTTATCTACAATTCAACCCTCCATGTTCATTTTGAGTTATGTTATTAAAAGTTAAATGGTAAATAGAACTAAATACACATACGTGAAACTACAGGAAAGCTAAGAGTGCTAAAACAGCTCTATCATATTTTGTGTATTACACTTACAATAATTCTGTTTCTATACATGTATTACAAAAAACCGGCTTTTACATATTTGTGATATTAACCTTGAGTCCTCCGACCATGACCTTATCCCCCAAGGTCAGCCCCAGAGACTGTAGAGTGACCTTGCTCTGAACAAGGTCATAATTTGGCGGTGGTTGTTTGGGGGCGGGCTGACAGGCTTCCTGTAAAGTCTTCCGTAACTTGACTACTATTTTTGCCATTTCTGGGTCAGAATCCAAATTGGAAGGGTCAGGAATGCACTCTTTGAAACAAACAAAAAATAGTTTGAAATATTTTTACAACTGTTGTTATAACATGACAAAGGTGATATAAAAAATCCTAAAGAAAAGAAAATGTATCATACATGTGCATAGAAATCTATCTTAAACTTGGAAAGATATCTCATGAAGCCAGTTTTTATAATAAACAAGACCTTTCTTATAATATAATATACTCCTAAGAATGGGGCATACACATTGCTCCATTGAAGGTTAATACATTGTACATGCGTTCCAAAAAATCCACTAGTGGCTAGAACTAAATAGATGTAATCTATGCCTGTGAGTGTCAAAATACTTCATGAGAGACATTAAGAGGGATTTGAACTAGTGACACTCGATGTTGATGACCACTGTGTCACACCCTTCATAGGCAACATTTAAAGGGATTTGAACCAGTGACACTAAATGTTGATGACCACTGAGCCACATACTCTATTTCTCTTCTATCATTATTGTATTTTACCTAAGGCTGTTCTGCCTTGATCATCTTTGAGGAGAGCATCAGCACCATTTTGTAGCAGTACCCTCACTGCTTCATATGCCAGATTGGACGCTGCTATGTGTAACGATGAACCGTTGTCAAACTCAGAACAAACACTGTCAATATCTGAAAGTAAACAAAACATAAATTATGCATACAAATAAATCTGACAGGAGAACAAGGAAATTTGCATGGGCAACTTTGTTTATATATGGATCAAGCATTTGTTTACTTTTGTATGAAAATCAGATTGAACATTCCAATTTCAGTAAAATGTTTAAACTTTTATCGCTGACGATTTGTATTTTTTCAGCTGGTTTATATTCAGTCAGGAAGTTTGTCTCAACAAATGAATTGTTATATGAATAAAGGGTATACATGTATTACAGAATAACAAGTATAAAGGTCCAGAAGCAGCATCTGGTGGTGTAAAATCCTTAAGTGGTAATCATATTTTAGCACCTTTCACAGCTTTTTAGCCTGCTGATACAGAGGCTTGGCTTGATTAATCAGCCAGTTGCACTAATTTATGACAGTACAAATAAGGTGAAGATCGAGGAAGATTGCTCGAAATTCTAACGGCATTAATTTGCGATTATAACGCTATTTCCCAGAGATTAACTGGTTCATAAGAATGAACTTTCAAGACATTGTCAGATATTCAAAGGTGATCACGTCTCTAGTAAAAGATGCGATCATCAGTGGGTATCCGACAAATTGCGCATTGCTTTCAACACCGAGCCTATGTAAGTAATCTAAAGGAGGCTGGATGGACCACAAGTTACCTATCGGGATCTAACTTAAATTAATGATGATTTATTTTTCTTTTTTGCCATTAGATATTTATTGAAGAAAAATTTGTTACATTTCAGCTCTGAAATCTCAATTTGTTCATATATCTACGATGATATATATAAAGCTCTTCTTCTCAAGGAGATTGATTTGGTCTAAAAATGGCAATGACCAGCTAGACTTCTTAAGGAAATAAAAAGACACATGTAGGGACTGCTTTATAGTAAGAAACATATTTGGTTTTCATTAAGCTTGCAACATTGTTTATACAAAGATAAACACTGGTTTACAGTTTTTTTGCTCTAAAGTTGAGATTTGTTGCTTGCAAACTTTAGGCCTCTTTGTGCTTCAGCAGAACTGAGCCAGTGAGTTGCTGTTTGTAGACCCTAGCTTATATGTGCTTCATAAGAACTGTGTCAGAAAGCTAAGGCTTTTGTGTAGTATGAACTAGACCTTACCCAAGGCTTTTGTGTGCTTCAGAAGGACTTTGATCACAGGTACAACATCAAAATAAGCTGCATAGTGAAGTGCTGTCATATTGGTCCAGCGACACCGGATGTTTGGGTCGGCCCCCTGGGCCAGGAGCATGGTTACCATCCGACAGGCCAGGTCAGCATCGCCTATCCCAGCAGCCCCTGATTTACTTGCATAGTGTAATAAGGTCATGTCGGTGAGGCCATCTCTATCATTAATGTGAGCACCACGTTTTAAAATCTGTAGAAAGAAAGGTTAAACTTTGAAATGTTTTGATGAACATCCCATTTGACATATACAGGTATTGTTAAATTCAGTCTCTGATAAACTTAAATTCATACAAAGTGGCACATGTATTTCTGCTATTTAACCCAACCCAAACTACCATTATTATTCAGAAAAAATCAATTAGAAAAAACTTGATGGACAACTTTATGCGATTTAAACAAAATCCTTTGGAACATGTTAAATGAAATTTGACAGAATGACAGTGTCTTCAGAGTAGAATTAAAAGTCATATTCTCACCTCATCTATAAGTAAATCTAAATTCTGCTGAGTTTGTGGCGTCCATTGCCGAAGGACTGAGAAAATCTCTGGCACTGTGGTGTTGGGATTTTCAAGTATCGACCTACATCCTGGGCACTCTGGGTCAAAGAAAGAGAGTTCAAGTTTCTGACAGCTTTCACAGGCGGGGGGATCTACACAGGGGTGGATCATTGGTTTCTCTCGCTCTGGGTTGTAGCTGCGAGATGGGATAGGGGAGGTGTTCTTCTCCTCTTCTAGTGTCATTCTGAAAATGGAAAGAGAAATCTATCTGTTAAACACTACTTACTGTTATATTGAATGGTCATACTGAGTAGTAAAATATCACTAGAGCTACATGTATCCAATAAGGATTATGTGTGCCCCTCACAAGGCCTCTTTTGGATGAATGTCATGGTGATGATTGATGAATGTCATGGTGATGATTTAACCTTGACCTGGGTCAAAGTCATGACATAATCTCCGGAAAAGAGCATCCTATATACAATGTAATGACCTCTGATGTATCTTAATGAAAGTTACAGGCTTGCTACACATAAAGGACAGATAGGTGATGGATAGACAAAGATTGAAATAATATTCCATATACCCTTTAACTTCCTTTGCTAGGGTATAATAATCTTACCTAGAACTAGATGAACATGCAACCTTGGATTTGAATAGTAAATTTTTTGTTTTGGCCTTTACAATTGACAACAATAAAGTTTCCATCTTCTACTGCCTTATAGTTTAAATGTTAGAAGGTTTTAACAGAAGTATGCAGTCCTATTATTCTTAGTTTTAAATCTGAATTTTTATGCAATTTTTGAGGAATTTATGAAAATAGCTGGATGTTTTAAAATTACATCAGAGTAAACTGCAGTCAGGTTAAATGTACTCATGTGTATAACATACTAATACATATAATTATACCACCATCCCTGATACTTGACTCTATAAGGAAACATCTACAATTCCTGATTGGTAGGCAAAAATTCACACAATCTAAGCTGACACTTGTAAGGTTACCATACCACAATCTTAGCTGTGACTTGTATGATTACTGTACCACAGTCTTAGCTCTGACTTGTACCACCACTGTACCACAGTCTTAGCTCTGACTTGTACCACCACTGTACCACAATCTTAGCTCTGACTTGTACCACCACTGTACTTAGCTCTGACTTGTACCACCACGGTACCACAGTCTTAGCTCTGACTTGTACCACCACTGTACTTAGCTCTGACTTGTACCACCACGGTATCACAGTCTTAGCTCTAACTTGTACCACCACTGTATCACAGTCTTAGCTCTGACTTGTACCACCACTGTATCACAGTCTTAGCTCTGACTTGTACCACCACTGTACCACAGTCTTAGCTCTGACTTGTACCTCCACTGTACCACAATCTTAGCTCTGACTTGTACCACCACTGTACCACAGTCTTAGCTCTGACTTGTACAACCACTGTACCACAGTCTTAGCTCTGACTTGTACCACCACTGTACTTAGCTCTGACTTGTACCACCACGGTACCACAGTCTTAGCTCTGACTTGTACCACCACTGTACTTAGCTCTGACTTGTACCACCACTGTATCACAGTCTTAGCTCTAACTTGTACCACCACTGTATCACAGTCTTAGCTCTAACTTGTACCACCACTGTATCACAGTCTTAGCTCTGACTTGTACCACCACTGTACCACAGTCTTAGCTCTGACTTGTACCTCCACTGTACCACAATCTTAGCTCTGACTTGTACCACCACTGTACCACAGTCTTAGCTCTGACTTGTACCACCACTGTACCACAATCTTAGCTCTGACTTGTACCACCACTGTACTTAGCTCTGACTTGTACCACCACGGTACCACAGTCTTAGCTCTGACTTGTACCACCACTGTACTTAGCTCTGACTTGTACCACCACTGTATCACAGTCTTAGCTCTAACTTGTACCACCACTGTATCACAGTCTTAGCTCTGACTTGTACCACCACTGTACCACAGTCTTAGCTCTGACTTGTACCACCACTGTACCACAGTCTTAGTTCTGACTTGTACCACCACTGTACCACAGTCTTAGCTCTGACTTGTACCACCACTGTACCACAGTCTTAGCTCTGACTTGTACCACCACTGTACCACAGTCTTAGCTCTGACTTGTACCACCACTGTACCACAGTCTTAGCTCTGACTTGTACCACCACTGTACCACAGTCTTAGCTCTGACTTGTACCACCACTGTACCACAGTCTTAGCTCTGACTTGTACCACCACTGTACCACAGTCTTAGCTCTGACTTGTACCTCCACTGTACCACAGTCTTAGCTCTGACTTGTACCACCACTGTACCACAGTCTTAGCTCTGACTTGTACCACCACTGTATCACAGTCTTAGCTCTGACTTGTACCACCACTGTACCACAGTCTTAGCTCTGACTTGTACCACCACTGTACCACAGTCTTAGCTCTGACTTGTACCACCACTGTACCACAGTCTTAGCTCTAACTTGTACCACCACTGTACCACAGTCTTAGCTCTGACTTGTACCACCACTGTACCACAGTCTTAGCTCTGACTTCTACCACCACTGTACCACAGTCTTAGCTCTGACTTGTACCTCCACTGTACCACAATCGTAGCTCTGACTTGTACCTCCACTGTACCACAATTTGAGCTGTTCATTGTACCAGTACTGTAAAGTAATCTTAGCTGTGTCTTAAACCAACATTTTTGGGAATAGATTTTTAAATCAGCTCCTCCATGCAATCGCTCACACTAAACTAGTGTGGACCAAAAAATCATACCTGACATGTTTTACATTATCAACCAGTTTAATTATCATATTATCCCAATTTTTTTTTCAAAATCTGTTTCCCCTTCAGTGATGAATGAGTTTTTCTAAGAATTATATCATACACCAATCAGGACACTAAAATTTCCTAGTTTTTCCTTTTTCTAAATGACAGATAATTCAATAACAAATAAGTTGACACATTACGCAGCTTAAATTAATTTTCCTTCAGGGAATCATATTTGTATATTATTCATACACTGAGACATATCTGTCTCAATCGACATACATTTTGCAGATTGTGAGACAAGAATAGTCATTGTTGCTCCTTCTAGGAAATCGGATACTCAGCAGCAGAACCCCCAAAAGATTACAAAATCAATCCGTTTCTACCAAGATTGGAACAAAAGTCATTCAGCTTAGCAAAGAAACTGGAAAATGTATGATGTCTGTTGACAGTCATGCCAATTACCCCCATTGTAAATAGCAAAGTTTATTCTAAGATCTTTGTCCCTTTGCTTTCACCAGATTCAGTTACCATTTTGTCTATAAATAAATAATCTGAATCTTGATAGCATCCACGAGACTCAGACAAAATCACAAAAAAACTATTGTTCCGTAGATGTGATCTTATAAATTATTGAAAACCTGTTAGTAGCGAACTGTATAAAAAAATCATAACAAAGCATGGTCTGAGGGGATGTCTACTGCAGCAGATAACATTTGCAACAATATAAAAAAGGAAACAAAAAAATATCAGACTTGAGTTTTCCTGGTCATGCCCTTTAGAGAGGTCTCAATGGAACAATAAAGCCCATTAGTATTAATTAAATAATCTATAAAGAGAGGGGTAAAAATGTCAGATCACATACACAACCACCATTTCCAGATCTTGATGCGGAACCGGCAACAAATTCAACTGACACAATTCTTACCTTGAATAAAGTATGCCATTATTTCATCCCAACTACTCTACGATTAATCCAGAGTGCAACATGTGTCATATGGATTTTTTTTTTAACCTTTAAATTTAGCCATCCAAATTGATAACTATACCTACAATATATAACTGAAATATGTGTCTATACCTGCATCTCTCGCACAGTAAAGGTCCAGAGAAGCTAGGTCTAGATCTCATATTGAGAGGGCAAAACTTAACTCAGTAGCTCCTTCATTTGTTTACACAGTAATCAAGATAAAAAGAATAACTGTGGTTCTTTTTTTAAAGATTGTGTTTTATTAACTCCTGAACTGGTATTTAAAAACAGTTCTTTTTTGACCGCGAGTAAAAAAAAATTAATCTTTGTGTTCAAAAAACTGCCCACTGAGGGCATAATTTTGAATGGAGGGGGAAAATACCCTAGTAATGATCTAATTAAAAATTCTTTAGACTGTAGTAACTTAAAGGAATTAGGAGATTTGGTCCCAAGACTCTACTGGAACAGTTCCAAAGCCGGTCTGATAAAATAACTGTGGGTAGAACTTGAAGAGTCAAACAATAGGAGGCATGATTTAATAAATACTACGGTGGAATTAAATGTTCTGGTGGAACCCCCATTGTGACAGCTATAGACCTGTGTGTATCCCCCTCTGACCTTTGCAGTAATTGTAAATAATCTAGTTATCTCAGCCTAATGATCAACACAATTTTGACAGGACAGCCATCTTAATACAATTTCTTGATAAAGTAGTACCGTTAATCTGATGTACTACTGTGACCTTTGACCCTTCTATCGCCTACTACAAACATAAACTCGACTTAATATTGCTTACATTACAAGTTCAGTAGTCCAATTTTTTTTTCAATTTTGCAGTTCTTCTACTAGTCCACATGCAAAACATTGTTTACTAAACAATAGCTTTATAGATCATAGAAAATCACTTACATGCAGCTCTGTGCAGAATGCATCCAATATGTCAAAGTGATTGTTACATTCAATGGGGAAAAAGTTCAAATTAGTGCTCCGCTACATGAAAACTTCATAATACATACATGTTGGTCCTTGTTAAATAGGGGACACTATGACAGATGGAGGAACCTTCACAGCCCTGGATTTAATAAATTCTTCTATACAAATTAAGTTTAAATGACCATTATTTGTAGACTCAAGTGCCACCTAGATAGAAATCTTATTCCCTAGTGCAGCTCATTAAAGCATTGGTTGTTAAACTGTGTAACTCATTCTGTATATGAAATATATACAGACACATGTATTGTAAATTTCAGCGATCCATGAGACAAAAAATCTCAGAAATCCCTAGAGACAACCAAGCAGAGAGTTGTTAAAGTTATCTTTTATGGTTGCTCTTCAGAAGTCTGCCTTTAACGGGTAATACTTCTAGATAAATCAAATGTCCTTTGTGAGTTATCTAAATGTGATACAAAACCTACTAGTATACATAGCTTATACATTTCAAACATTGGAGTGATTACATAGAATTGACAGAATATGGTCAACAAATTCAACCAATTCAAACATACCTCAGCCATGTTGAAAGTAACATTTAATGAAAGAATTGAAAGAGCATACATGTAACATATAATTCATGGAGCTACTTTTATTTTCACAGTACTATGGGATGTGAATTTGTTGGTAACACTGGTATTTACCGGTACATTTTTAGCCATAACTTAAGTTATTAGTAACAAGAAATATCGAAAATATAGCTGACCTAACTGTTGGAGTCTAGTATCATTCAGGATGGATTTTTCAAAAGATAAGAGGATTTTGATTTTAGATCAAATACTTCATAAGCAAAAATATCACAAGTAGATTAAATTCTTGATAAAAATCAATGATATAAGTCAAACAAAAATGAAAGTCAACATATTTTGATACTCAGATGTGTGCTTATCAAAAATAAAATGTCCTGGAAAGATCTGCAGTATCACCAATCATTAGTGAAAGGATAAAAAGTTTATACTGTATATATGATTAAAAAAAATACCGCTTAAACACCCAAAATAAAGTTCATATGGTTGATCTAAAGTATAATTTAAATTCATCAAATTAGCTACTCTTTAAATACATATATCGGTACATGCAAAAACGTTATAAATATGCGTTTTTAAAAATGTATCATACCAAGTTTCCTTATTCTATCGACATGTACATGTGCACACACATCAATTTACAAACCTCTCGTGTTGATGAGGTACTAGTAGATGAGGTACTAGTGCAAACAGCATTAAGTCACTTGACTCAAAAATTAAAACCAAAGTAAACATGTCAACCACCCCAAAAGAGAGAACAAAGAAAAACGAATTAAAAAGGAGAAAAAAAGCTCACCAACTCTCATCCTTAAATCCTGCAAAACTGAACAGCGTATTATCCTCAGAGGAAGATGATGTGACATTGTAACACAAACATGACAGGAAGTTAAGCGACCAGCGTTCCGGGGCCAGGGTAAGAACTTACATCCTGAAATCTCTTGATTCAGCGCAAAATGAAATTCAAGTCAGAATTCAACAGGAAATGAAGGAAAACAGATCACAGCTAGTTCATACATTCATTAAAGGATGCCTTCATGGAAGAACAACTGTTTTAATTCCATTTTATTTGCTTTACTTTTTCCAGGTTTGTATACAATATACATGTATATACCAGTACCTATAAACTATTTATTTATCCAATTTCGTTTCCTTAAACTTCAACTGTCTAACTACATGGACCTTTATGTCACTGGTTTTCTGTCAAGAAAAATCAATTTCTAAACAACTCCCTTTTTAATTTACATGTACCAGTATAATGGTATTAGAAATTCATAATACGTGTAGTGGTCTAGTACATGTGGTAACTCCCTACATTGTTGATTTTAATGTATCATCTGACACTAAGCTGATTCCTGGTGTAACATGTGTTGTGTCACCTCAATAAAAACAAAAACTCTGTACAAACTAGATGGGATGAAACATTATGTCTAATTCTTGTCTCTTGTCTACAGGTTTTTTCCCTCCATAGAGAACACTTAGATTCAAGGAGAAGTTTGACTCTGATATTTAAAAGGACGCAGCCAGCTATTATGATTTTGTTAAGGCATAGCTCTTAAGACAATCATAAAATATGCTACTTATATAAACATGCAAAGTATCCCAGACCCTGACTCTGTATCTATAAATGTATTCATAATTAGTTTTTGGGTAATTATGTTAATGTGTATCTGCTCACAAGTAACATAGAAAGAGGTATGTAAATGGCACTGAAATTATTCATAATGATTCATTCAAAGCATTTGTAACTACATGTATAAGTACATACAATAATTACAAAAAAAAACCAATTATCATATACCGTATTCATATACAAATCGCCTATTTCTATGATATTTAAATAATAATATTAATGTACGAAGTTACATACTTACAATTAATCATAAAGATATGCAATTTATTTCTTAGAAAGTTTTAGAAAGTTTTAGAATTTTATGGTACCGTAATAATAAAAATAATATTGATTCATATGTCATTATTTTTAAGTCATAAAAATAATAGTAACATTCTACCTAATTTAAAAAAAAAAAACTAGATCGAAACAATAGGCAATGAATTCCTACCAGTAGTTATTGCAAGAATTCAGAGTTTGCTGAAACTGTAGTGTTGGATTAAAAACAGTCTTTTGCACCTTTTGCAATTTATTCAATTCTTATACATCTTTACAAGTAGGGAAATGTCATGATGCAACTACTGTTTGAAGTTTATCAAAAATAGAAATAATTCATGAAACAAGTAAACAAAAATCAATTGAAATTTGAGAAGAGGAGCAAAGTTTAATGCCAAAATCGAAGTGATGTTTGTGAAAGCTTTATTGAAGACTACCATATAACTTTATGACATCGTATACAACATGATCAAACAAAAATTTCTTTTGGAAATTTTTAAAAATGGGTACTTTGAATGAAATCACATTGAAACACAATTATTTATAGTATGTGTATCCTTTGACTCACTTTCAGAGGTTTAAAGCTTAAAAAATGTCAAAAGAGAAAAGCAAAAATCCCATATTAATGTTTCACAGAGAATGTTTCCTATCAAAAAAATAATATATATAAACTAGTTATAAAGGCGCATGAGATAGCAGATCATGGCAATTACAGTACAGCTGTCCATCTGGAAACCTGATACATCCTATAGGCTAATTGCCATATCTACTATCTAGGGATATTCATTTTCTTTCTTTTTTGGTACCAATCATCATTTTTTTTTTTTAAAGTTTGAATGAATGAATTGTCAAAAATTTAACAACACTCCTATTTTTTTTACAAGTGAGAGGGAAAGTTCAGAACTTAACAAGGAAACTTTTCGGCATTATAAGAGAATGATTTCTTTTAAAAAGTTGCCAAAATCAATCAAATTTTTACTTTTACTCACTTGTTATTTTGATGTTCAATCACAGTAATCGAATGCATTTATTTCGACGAAACATTCTTTTGAGAATTCTCTTTCTCAGTCCTTTCTTTCTTTGGGAACTCTTTCGTACGTGGAGGGACAAAACCGCATGAACAAAGTAAGTCGTTCGTTAAATGCATGTGTTATATTGTACATGAAACGAGCACTTGCTGAGATTATATTCGTTCATCAATGTCAAATGAAGTAAACATTAGAAAGCTCTTCCCAATGTCATATAGAGCAACAGAGTATAATTTAATGCAATGAAAATGAAAATTATTATTGTTAGGCAGGAAAAGTAAGCATTAGTGCACACACGCACTTTTTATACGTTAATGACATACATATACATGGCTAGGTCACATTTATTTAACCATTTTACATATTTAAGAATGATTATTAAAGAATTAAAAGAATCCTTATTATAATTCACTGTTGACTTAAATATTTTTGAAGAACACAAGTTATTCATTCATACAAGAATTTTTTTTCATGTATTATGCAAGTTGCTCACATATACCAGAGCTTCATGTTTTTACTTGGATGTAAATGGAGTACAGGATACTGTATTATTAAATTTTTTTTTTCAAATTTGAAGAAAGCAACTATGCAGGTAGTTCTTGATAAGTGTTTTACCAATATACAAGACACCAGTGCATAAGATATTCCCATATGTTCATCAGTGTATTCAATATTAGTTTGACTTTATATTTTGAATAGTGCCGAGCTCCGAATATAATTACACATTTCTTTAAATTGTGTTAATTGTTATGCATATTATGATACATTTATCAATCAAATGTTCACCTGTAACTTTAAATAGCTAATAGCTTGTATGTAAATGACCTTAATGTTCAACCCTGAAACAACTGAAAATGACTCTGAGGAGAAAAATGATTTATTGTCATAAGATGCTACTAAAATGACAAAAATCAATGTTTGTGATCATGTTAACACACAGATATTGTTGGTCTATATACAACATCACACCAATGCTACAAATCATATGTTAGAATTAGTCAATAAGTCTTAATTGGTATGATACAAGATAAAGAGTACTGAAATGTTGAAAAAAGAAAATTACAAAAACAAAATTAATACATGAATTTTCTGCTCTTGGGTTGTATATCAATGTATAACCCTCTTGACAATTATTTATTATATCTGCTTAGTAACTTGAAATAAATCCAGTCAGCGTTAAAATATATGTTAGTTCATGTACATTCAGATTTTGTTATAAATCACATCATAAAAATTACTGATTAACAATAATATTTACATTTCGTATCAGTAAAAATTGAGAATACATTGTTAGTGTTAATAGGGGAATGCTTGAATTCAACGCAAAGAAGATTCTTGTCGAATGTTGCATACTTTAGACTTTGTAACTAGAAAATGTACTTTTGATTGTTTGAAGACAATTTAAAATCAAGTAGGGTGATTTTTCTATACTCTACCTAAGCTTGACATTTACCCTTCAGAATATAAGCTTAAACAGCTTAAAATAAAAGGCATGGCAGTTTTCAGTATATACATTGTAAGATGGTGGTCTTTGCACTCATTTTTCAAAACATTGTTTTAATACAAGGTTTATCCTTATTTCTTTAACTTTTGTAGAGGAAAAACAATCTACCAGGTACAGATATTTAGATGCTCTGATAAGTTTAAGACTAACATCTTCTTTAACAGTTGAAAACACTAGTAGAGATGCTATAGATTTAAATAGTTAGGATCCAAATATCTTGGACGGAGATTTTTCAGTGGTGACTATATATTTTGTTTCTGTTCAGCTTTTAATCTTGAGCTTTATATGTAAGAGATACCAATAAAAAGTTTTATGTGGTACATTATCAAATTTCAAATGTAATTTACAAAATGGGCATTTACAAACCTACAACTTCTCTTTGGATATAGAACTCTTTCATTCAACTTGATTGGCTAAAAATCATACTACAAAATGTACCAATCAACATATATATGTATAATAAACATCATATCATAAGATGAAAAACAAGCACTGTAAAAAATGTGATTTTTTTTGTTCATTACTAAAATATTAAGCCTTCTATTTCTACTTTTTAAGCTGCATATTACGACTAGAAAATGGGGTTGGTCTTAAATAAAAATGGGACTTTAATATGCATTGAAAGTTTGGTAAGACATTCATGTAATGGCTAAATTTTAACTGGTAATAAAATTGTACAAATGATATCATGTATACCATATGGCTTCCAGATTAAACAAAATCTTTCAAGGGAGGCAAATCTGGCTGTGCATCAACTACATGTACTTGAAATAATGACCAGTCAATTTTGACTACCATATTGGAAGATGATTTATACGAAGCTACTAAACTACAAACAGAATATCATTAAACTTTCAATTACACTCAACAATAATGTTTTACGAAGTGAGATTTCACACTAATGAGCAAATATACAAAAATTTATGATTTCAACAATTCCAACTAGAATTAATCTCTCACTATTTAGAAGTGCAAAAATTTCCTCAGAAGCAGTCAACTTTTCATAAGCAATGACATGCAATTCTCATATAACATTTACATATGAAAAGAGGAAAAAAAACACCATAGTAGCTCGAGCACATTTAACTTAAGAGTATTATATATGCATAAAGTAATAAATGAAAAGATACCAGAAACAATTAAGATCTAGCTACTTTGAGGTGGGAATTAGGTTTAATTTTCTTGTGTATGAAGGCCCACAAGAACAAAATCACAAACAATAAACAAGGCTCATAGTCTTCTGAGCCAAAAAATAAATAAGCTTAAACATTTGTATTCCAACTGCTTTGAGAGAAAAAAAATCATGCAAAGAAAAGTTAAAAGCAAATTAGTCACAGTAAGGTGCATCGTATGACACATACTGGACCGGTCTTGCACATCTGACTGAAACAAATTCACAACAATAACAAGGTGTGGAAAGGGAGAGTGGTGTAAAATGGTCCCTAAGATATCAATAAACAAGTTGTATTTTTAAATTCAATTAATCCCCCCCCCCCCCAAAAAAAAATAAATGTATAAGCATTGATATAAGAAGAATCTGAACATTGTGCAATAATTTGCTGTTGTAAAGGCATGTTGTCAAATTTAAAAAGATTCAAAAGGAGCTTGTTGCTTTGCTTTGTTGTGTGCAGATTGAAATGTGTGTATTAGACTCATTTAGTTTCAGTGGTGATTACTAAACTGACTTCAGAATATCTTAAATTTAAAAGAAGAGGAATTAATCTATAAAGTGGTCACTTGTACATGTAAATTTTAAATCTACAAGAATATAATACGTGCTACCTTGTGCTCTGTGTAATTCACAATGCAATACATTAACCTGCATTCACCAGGTTTGTGAAAATAGTGTTTTTAGAGCATAAGATTATAAATTTTCACCAAAGAACTCAACCTTTTTTTTTTTATCTCAGGCTAGATCATTGTACATCAATCAGAAAAAAAAACTTGTACATCAAAAAAGGGAGAACATCTCTTCAGAAATATGGTACATCAAATACATAAATATCAATATATAGAATATATCCAAACAAAGATATCATATCTCTCTAAAAACAATAAACAAAATTGGTATACAGTCATGTATATATAATATATAAATAAATGAATGGATGAAGAGAAGAAGAGGAAAGAAACCAGTGAAGGATCATGTTTGTCCATTTTGGTATTTACAAGAGGAAATTCAATGTTATAGTTCCATAGACATGAAGAGAGTTCTCTCCCTTCCTCATCCTTGAGAACTAGGATCACATTGTAAAAGACGAACAATGGAAGGATCGCTTTTTGCTCCTTCGATAAATTCTGTCAATGACAGCTGTCCGTCAAGATTCTTGTCCATCTGTCGGAAAATCTTTTCCGTCCTTTTCTCGGGCGTGGCCTCATCTTCTGGCATCTTCATTACTGTGCCTACCATTTTGTAAATAGCCTGTGGAATAGACGAGCAAGTGAATTCATTATAGTCTTATACCTATACATCCATATTTTACAGTCAATTCACTTTTATCTGTATGTGTAAACATGTATAACTTATTAGGGCCAACCACATGATATAACCTACATGTACGGTTGCTGTGTTAACCTTCTACATTAGAAAATCAATAAAGTATCACAAAATACTTAACAATATATGAAACCCATGAAGTATTGACAGCCATTTTTTTTTTTACATTTTCACCATTCATGGAATTCCATTTCACATATAAGACTTCTCCAATTCGTTTTTGCCTTTAGTATGAAGTTGATTATGACAGAATATATTTTTTGGTAATACAAAGCCATAACACATTATCCATTGCAAACTGCTATACTCTCAAAAAGGGCATTTTTCCATTGGATCAATGCATTGGTTTTACAAATGCACATGCTCAATTCCTTTGTAGTGTTTCACTACTGAAAGATTGTAGTCTTTACTGGTGATATTTGGGAAGAGGATAATTTTCTACAGACAAATTTCTTTATTTTTTTAAATCCAAAAACACTGCAACAAGCATTCTTATGCATATTGATCCTACTTAAAATCCCGGTTTATAATGAGGCAATAATTAAGTTTAGTCAATAATCCCTGTAACAAGTGCACATGGTAATTTCAGCTAGTACATGTTACATGCATATCGTACAGTACATATATCTATTAAACATATGATTTTGATCACTTCCATCATAAATTATTTACTGTGCAGGTTAGTACAACTGTTCGGAAATAAAAACAGATGTTGAGGGAGGATTTTTTTCATCCCATCTACTCTAATGTAAATATTTTAGCATACAACATAAAAGTAACATTTGCCTTATGCATTAATCATGCGTAAACTTGGTTAATCGGCCTTCAGAGGATTATGATAGATTGATCACAGTTTAGAGGTCACAGTGGAGCTTCCCATTCATAATCGTCTACGACCACATCTGTTTTAGTTTCCAACAATAAGAGAAAAATCATAATGACATTTTCTGTGTTCCGTTCCTGGCCCCAAGACAAAATCATATATCAGGTCGGGACATAAGTCGCAGGACCTATGGGGAAATCCAATTTCTGCACTTAATACTTTGCTTATTCATAAAATCATACTACGCATAATCTTGAGATAAATTGACAATTTCTAGGAGCAGTGCTTGTCAATATTTGTTTAGGAAAAAATGATTATGTGTATACAATGTGTTCTGAATCTGTAAACATCAGCAACAGACCAGACTTGCAAGGTTTTATCGGAGCCCAGGACCAATTATCTACATCAAGGCCCATTATCGTACTTTTTTAGAACGATTTTAACTTCCTTCCTTTAAAAACTAGTGGGTATTGTTTTTTTTACAAAAAAACACATGTCTCCCCTTCTCCCCAAGGATTATAATATGGGGCAAATTTAACAAATATTATTCAATAGTACACCTAAGTGTATTATTATTGTTCTTTGTTTAAAGTTTGAAGTCCTTCTGTCAAAGTATATTCAGGAGTTGAACAATGAAGTTTTTTCTAATTTGACCTTGAAATAAAAATTGTAGGTCAAGGTCAAAAATTTTGGTAAGGTTCAACTAGGTTATATACCATCTATTCATGTCTGTATGTTAAAGGAGTCTTGTGTTATGGTCCGGACAATATTTTTTATGAAAAGCTTGACCTTGAAATACAAAATAGGTCAAGGTCAAAACTTTTGGTGGCATGCACTCCTTCTCAATACCATATACCTATGTTCCAAGTTTGAAGTCTTAATGTCAAAGGGTATTAAAGTTATGACCCAGACAAAATTTTATTACTTTTTTCTTAATTTGACATTGAGTAAAACAAGGTCAATGTCAAATATTATTCAATAGTACACCTAAGTGTATTATTATTGTTCTTTGTTTAAAGTTTGAAGTCCTTCTGTCAAAGTATATTCAGGAGTTGAACAATGAAGTTTTTTCTAATATGACCTTGAAATAAAATTTCTAGGTCAAGGTAAAAAATTTTGGTAAGGTTCAACTAGGTTATATACCACTATCTATGATACAAGTTAAAAGTCTGTATGTTAAAGGAGTCTTGTGTTATGGTCCGGACAATATTTTTTATGAAAAGCTTGACCTTGAAATACAAAATAGGTCAAGGTCAAAACTTTTGGTGGCATGCACTCCTTCTCAATACCATATACCTATGTTCCAAGTTTGAAGTCTTAATGTCAAAGGGTATTAAAGTTATGACCCAGACAAAATTTTATTACTTTTTTCTTAATTTGACCTTGAGTAAAACAAGGTCAAGGTCAAATATTATTCAATAGTACACCTAAGTGCATTATTGTTGTTCTTTGTTTAAAGTTTGAAGTCCTTCTGTCAAAGTATATTCAGAAGTTGAACAATAAAGTTTTTTCTAATATGACCTTGAAATAAAAATTGTAGGTCAATGTCAATAATTTTGGTTAGGTTGAACTAGGTTATATACCATCTATCTATGATACAAGTTAAAAGTCTGTATGTTAAAGGAGTATTGTGTTATGGTCCCGGCAATATTTTTTATCAAAAGCTTGACCTTGAAGAACTAAATAGGTCAAGGTCAAAACTTTTGGTGGCGTGCACTCCTTTTCAATACCATCTACCTATGTTCCAAGTTTGAAATCTTAATGTCAAAGGGTATTTAAGTTACGACCTGGACAAATTTGGATGAAGAAGAAGAAGAAGAAGAATAAGAAGAATGAGAAAGTCGACAAAAACAATATGTCTCCCCTTTGAAAGGGGAGACATAATTCCACCTGAACATGCATAGATCATTAATGTTTGTATTGGTTATCAAACTGAAAAATACTTTCATCTAAGATACAGACTAAACTCTACACGGCAACATTTACTCCTGTTTATTGCTTTAAGAAAGGTCAGTTACAAAAAAAATTCTCAGCAACTATTGAAGCAGAGCTGAGGGATTGAAAAAAAAAATCAAAATAAATCTCAAAATAGATTTGCATTTGACATTTAAAAACAGAACCTATTTTGCAATGTTTTCAGTTCTTTTGTTATATGTCTATACATTAACATACCCAAATAGAATGAGCTTGTTATTTAATATCTCCTTACTGTGTATCAATTTAGCTGCAATAATAGTTAATTAGCAGTTTTTTAAGAAAAGGAAAAACAGTCCTGATATTTAAGATGATTTTTAATGATTAAATACCACTAGTACAACGTTTCATTGAGTGAAAACATGGTCTCCCCTGCTGTGTTATACAAACATGCTACTGAATACAGGGTCGTTTTCGCCCTGTGTTATTTTTGCCCTTTTTTGCCTAGCTTTGAATTCTCCCAAAGTTTTGTTTAAAGAGGGATAATTTGAGACATTATAGAATTCGCCCAGTCATAAATTGCTCGCTGACAGTGATGCAAAAGTAAACATATTTCATGTATTTTTAAATACATGTTATGAAGATAAAGAACATTTAAACCAGTTCAATGGATTTTCTGCACCCCCACAAATCAGACACTCACCGTAACAATTTCTAACATCTCCTGTTTTGAAATGTATCCATTTCCATCCAAATCATACATGCTGAAAGCCCATCTGAGTTTTTGTTCTAACTTTCCTCTCGATGTAACACTTAAAGCACAGATAAACTCTCGGAAGTCTATAGTACCATCACCGTTCTGATCGAAAGTCCGAAACACATGCTCAGCAAACTTCGATGCATCACCGTAAGGGAAGAAATTTCCGTAGATTTTCTTGAACTCCTCAACCGAGAGATGGCCGCTGGGACAGTCTTTTATGAAGCCTTTGTACCACTCCTGAAGCTCATCTTCACTGAATTCCGTCTGACTTCTGAGGTCCGCCAGGATCTCGGGCTTGAGCTTACTGTTCTGTTTCCCCATGCTGAGTAGACTCTACTGCACTGGGATACCACTCACGTTCCTGAAAAAGAAAGCCAGAGACGACCTGTCACTAGTTACTGAGAGTTTAACCGTCCTTTATAATTCTACAAAACCTCCAATACTAAAGACTATCCATCAACAAAACCTTTTGTAGTAAAAAATACATGTTATTATCATAATCTCCTTCTTATTCAAATTTTGTTCATATTCCTTGCCTGAAAAGAATTATTTTATTTTTAAACAACACTGGTTCAAAATACTACCACGGTTCACCTACCTTTGTAACACTCTAAGATTAATCCAAGGTTTTTAAATCCTTCATAAACAAGCAATAATTAACCCAACTTCCCCACATATCAAGAAATGTTTTGCATTGTACTTTGTTAAACAGACATAAAGCCTCCACAAGATCAAAACTCTGCAAAGTATTCACCTGCAGTGGCGATCCAAATGGAATGATTTTTATTCAGAGTGTATAGTTATTTCATTGATTTGATTAGCGGTGTTTGCTCAGTTACAAAACAGATCGAAAAAGGCCCCAGCCAGGAGAACAAAAAGCTGTGCTTTGTCTGAGGGTAATTAAACCTGTGAGAAAATATTGTGATTCTATTCAACATTACACAAATGATGTTCGAAACTGTCTCCCATAGGAATATTCACAGGAGTCTACCCTTTGCCTTAAGGTCTACAAAATTGATTTGGCTGTATTGCTTTTCTGCAGGCAAGACGTTCTACCATATCTACCCTAATGATCATTTTCAAAAATATTCAACAAAATAGGTTTTCTTAATCTGTTAATATAAAATTGGCACTAATTGTAAAAGACAACATTAAATGCAGGACACATGAAACTCTTCATTCCTAACACCAACGGTTAAATGCATTCACAGTAAATACTTAATTTCCAATCATGGGCGTTTATTGGGACAACTACATCACCACTGATCTTTTCATGTTCAACACACAACAAAACATTAAAGCATAACCCAATTTATGTATATTTGATCATTAACAGAATCTCAATTTTACAGTCCAAATAAACTTAGCAGCAGTCAATAATGGCCTTCTGAATTATGTACGTGTATGTGAAAAATCAATACAGAAACGGTGCGATTATTGTTCTAATAACTATCTTGTTTATACCGACAAGCCAGAAAAAAAAGATCTTATTACGAAAAGACATTGCTACAAGAACTGTTTAACTACAAATCCCATTTAAGGATTGGTCCATCACCAGATTGCTCTTAATAGGATCAAATTACTTGGAACAGGAATTTTGGTCCATAGAAGGAAGAAATTAAAACCAGATGGATTGGGAAAAGCACCACCTTAACAGCTCAAGAGAAAAAAGCACCACCTTAACAGCTCAACAGAAATAAAGCACCACCTTAACAGCTCAACAGAAATAAAGCACCACCTTAACAGCTCAACAGAAATAAAGCACCACCTTAACAGCTCAACAGAAATAAAGCACCACCTTAACAGCTCAACAGAAATAAAGCACCACCTTAACAACTCAACAGAAATAAAGCACAACCTTAACAGCTCAACAGAAATAAAGCACCACCTTAACAGCTCAACAGAAATAAAGCACCACCTTAACAGCTCAACAGAAATAAAGCACCACCTTAACAGCTCAACAGAAATAAAGCACCACCTTAACAGCTCAACAGAAATAAAGCACCACCTTAACAGCTCAACAGAAATAAAGCACCACCTTAATAGCTCAACAGAAATAAAACACCACCTTAACAGCTCAACAGAAATAAAGCACCACCTCAACAACTCAACAGAAATAAAACACCACCTTAACAACTCAACAGAAATAAAGCACCACCTTAACAGCTCAACAGTAATAAAGAGGTTAGGTCTGTGAGACATTGCATGGCCAAATGGAATTGTAACCAATCAGTTTGGCTTTGAACTTTGAACAGGAAAAGAAATTCCAACAGTGCCATAGACAGACATTGGAACCTCTCATAATTATTGATACTCATGTATACATGTTTTAATGATATCGCTCTGTGCATTGATAAGTGATGTAACAAAATTTCATGTCAAAGGTTGCATGGTCCATAAACCCAGATCACATACCGTATTAGACAAACAAGAAAATATGCAATGCAGTATGTCCAACTAGATATCATACTGCATCTTATAACATACATAAAATACGGAAAAAAAGTGGCATATATGACAAAAAGTGGCATATGATTTTGATTCAAGAATTATGAATTCTCATATACTTAGTACATGTAGTATTAAACATGTGGAGGGAGCAGATACTGCGAGATGGTCACATGCGTGCACAACTATCTTTTTCAAAATATCAATACAGTAAAACTTGTTGAATCCGGATGTTTTGCATTCCGGCATGTTGTCAAATCCGGCGAAATTATTCAGTTCCTTGACATTTCCTTACCATTTTATGTTTAAAATATGTTGTGCAATCCGGATCTTGTCTATTCTGTTAACCGGCCGCGTTGAAAAGAACCAACTACTTAATATAATTAGTGAGAGTTATCTCCCGTAATACGGCCACCTATCGATCGGCCTTATACGGGATAATTACTGCTCAATTATCGATCAATTTTCCTTCGTTGCTTTTGATTTAAACAACTGTGAATATAAGTCCAAACTAGCAACTCATTTCAGTTGATACTGTTAGGTCTTGTTGTAAATAAATACACATTTTTTACTGCTAGAATTACATCTAAAAAGGGGGTTGTGTATTATACTTCACCTCATTTTTTTCAGGCCATGATTCTGGATACCATGACTGCCGATACTGTTTGGAATGCGTTTAATGCGCGTTGTATTGCTCCATTCTTTATTAAATTCACGTTTATTCCTGTTTCTATTTATTAAATTCCCGTAAATTTATCCATTGTTTCTTGCATCAAAACAGTTCTCACCTTTACATAATCAGCCACCTGTTGACTGGTCACGTAATCAATGTTTGTTTAACTATTTCCAGTGATTCATGCACTTGTCTTGTGTCGGACTTCTCAGGTTAATCAGGTGTTTGAAAATTTATCGTGAAAAGTATTTCCATCGTACGTATTCCGTTATGCAATTATTGTTTTCCAAATAGAAAATGAAAATTTGCACCGTAATCACGATCGAGGGGGGGGGGGGGGGGGATAACATATTTCAGAAGAATTAAACATTTTGCAAGAATAGACGATCAAGACCTATTGCATTAAATACTAAAATTAACTTGCAACAATATGTTCTCCAAACCATTTTTCAGAACCACCCTCCGCCGGATTAGACAAGTTTTATTGTATCTTGAAATTCAGACTTTTGATGTTTAAAAAAAGTGTTGAATTGGTTTTAAGAGCAATCATTTCAACAATATCTTTTTACATATACACATATCAAAGAATTTTTTAAGGGAATTTTGAAAACGTGATAAATCCCTTTTAGTTTCTATGTTGGGCTGTCTGACGAGAACTATTGGTTCTTAGCTTGCAAAATGGATGGCACTAATGACAAAGGAAACTGACATTCAATGTAACAATACCCGTTCCTAATTGTTCTGTCACTGATTATCTTAATTCACTGTGACTGATAGAGATATTGAATGTATGTCTCAATATATAATAAACTACAATTATGTGTGAGTTATTGCTTAACTGGACTAAGAGCATTGAGCATGTAGATATGGCATCTATCAATAATATGTACAACAAAATGTTTCTCTAATTTTTTTTTCCATAAGATACCAATGTAGTATAACATACATTTTATATAATTTGAACAATTGTTGCTACTCTCATAGAACAATATCTAGGTGGCAGGGGATAGTATTTTTGGTCAAGGAAATGTTAAGCAGATAGTGCTCATGCATATATGTGATCTAATTTTTCAGTGGATTTTCAAATTTACTAAAATTGGTTTGCATGCTGGGGACACATGGTCCTCACTCTTGTGAATTTTTAAACATTTCAGAATAAAACAAGTACAACTTACATAAAGCACTATATAGAATAGCCAGGAACGGTCTCAAAACTTTCAGAAAAATTGCCCTTTTTTCACATTTTCATGGGTCCAGCACCACGCTCCAGTCCCGAGCAACTGCCAACAAACTACCACAGAATTTGTAGCTTAATGTCTACCCATGCGAATACTCACCAATTAAATGGAAGTCAATCACCTTCTTTTCGAGTGACATTTCGTGTTCTGAACCCACCCCTACTTTTCAAGCACTAAACCTTAAGTTCAAATTTTGGCCACAGTTTCGCATTTTCATTCCATATCTGATGAAAAGTTCTACCAGTTCTAGAGTGCCATATATCAATGAAATGGACATGAGCTCCTATATCCACAAAATGAATGCAATAAATATTCTAGCAATTTATACTCCTCAAATAACCAGCCAAACCTCAGGTTCTTCCTTTATTTCAAATTTTTGACCGGGTCTTTCATTCGAAACTATCCCCTGCCACCTTACCCAGACAAAACATACTTTGAGGGTAGCTAACTCATTGTATTTTCCCATCATTTTTTTCTACAATTAAGGGGAAAACATGTCAAAATGCAGGCGTAAAGGTCTGAATATTGAACATTATATATGCGATTATTGATGATTTTAATTCCAGTGCAATGACTCAGCTTTACAAGAAGGTAAAAGTAATACTTTGAGGATAGATAAATCATTATTTAGGTGCAAAAAGAGGATAAAGATGATTTTATTGTATGATTCAGTGAAAAATGATACAGACTGATCAAACTGAGCCTCGTTAAGCAAGGAGGGATAAATGGGGCTTTTCATTGGACGACACGAATGATGATAACCAATCATACCAGTTTGAAAATTCCCTATCAATGTTATTTCCACCTGAAGGGTCACATGCAAGTGAATATGCAATACATGTATTACAAATTCTAGAATGCTGAATAACAGCCATTCAGAGAGCTAAGAAATAATAAATAACAATAATAACAAGATCTGTTTTCAGGTGTGAGAGGATGGGTGTAAAAGGCTTATACATACGCAGATGTAATAAATAACTTGTGGTTGTTCTGTACCTATAATTTCTGATGAACTTAATCAACTTTACTTATATTCATTCAATATCCTGGTTATACATTGTAATTCTTTGATCAGAAATCAGTGTAGCTAGAAGAACAACTAAATCTATACACAAGTACTTGCAAAATAGAATTGAAAAATTGTCATCTTTAGCCAACATATGGAATCATGGAACTATCCGTATAAAATCAATGTTACTTTAAATTCCTTATATTACGCGAGTACTTAATTCCACGATATCACTGGTGTGTATCAAATCGCGAGAATATAATATCGCGAACGTTGAACCATATTCCATATTTCTTATAGTTTCAACTCTCAGAAAATAATGGCGAGATTTTAAAATTCGCGAAGGATTCTTCTCGCGATTTTACGCGGATATTAATTCCTCGCCTTTAATTAGGAATTTACAGTATTTAACAAAATTTTGACAATAAATAAAATTTCAAATACATTCTACAGCTAATATCATCAGTTTCAGACTTCTATTACTTTACAGGATTTTTTAAATTTGTAATACCAAAAATAAAAGAAAATACATCAGCTACGTGTTTACCTCTCAGATGTACCAATATACAAATTTTTTGTTCAAGGAGACATCAACGATAGTTCTGCTTACATATGAATGTAATGTAGACTCCTTATTAAACATATGAGGAATTAAATTTAATATCCATATAAAATTACAAAAAACAATCATTGCAAATTTTAAAATCTTGCTTTTATTTTTCAGACAATATAAATATTTTTAATTATAAAATTATAGAAATAAATTAGTGCTCAGGATTTATGTTCTCGTTCTCTGACACAAAAAAGCGGTATTGCGGGATTTAACACTCGTCTAAAAAAAAGGAATTTACCATACTAGTGATCGGTAATAGGAGCATGAATAGATAGGTAGTTTGTTTATTGCAGAGTGTACCTGTCTCACCTGGTCAAATCCTGCACAATATTTACATCAGGGTGGGGTGGGGATTGCTGTTGAAAAAAAAAGAGCCAAACACAGTATTACAAACCATCAGATTCCCAACATTCCCACATCAGACTATTTTCCATCAAAACAACTACATGTAAGTATCCTGTGACTACTAGAAACAACACCTGCTAGTGTTTACAAAGCACTTCTTAATGGCACTCTCACGAGTTTGGTTTCAACTGATAATGACTCTGTTTACATGTATGTACATACACCTATAGACTTATGTAATGCTAGAATGGCATACCTATCCAAAGTAAGTACTGGAATTTCATTGTTCCTTGTTGTTCAAATCAATAATTCCACATGTTCAACAACTTTTTTTATTTAAAGTTATGCATGTATCAGCATATATAAAATAATTCTCCAAGCAATGAAAAACCACATTCCAAAATGAATATAATGAATTTCACAAGATGTTCATATCCTTATGCAGTGACATAATGTCATCATTACCAGAATATAGGCCATGTTGAATAGAAGCACCTAAAATATGTCTTCTAAAATCATTATCAACTTTTTTTTCAAACAATAGTGCAGATGATAAAACATCAGATTATTGACCCATGCATTCTAAGTACCTTTAAGGCAGGGAATTTTGTGCAAGTCTCGCACCACTCCTAAATCTTACACCCCCCCACCCCCCACCCCTCCACTCCAACGCTTCTCTTTTGGTATCACAAATCCCTTGTTCTCTCTCTGTCCCTTCGGCATTCAAGAGCACACACATATTCCACTGTGTCTCCTTTTCTTTTTGCCAATGTGACCAGAAATAGTTGCAGGGGGTAAAAATGAAATTGTTAGAAAGTGATATTACCACTCCTAGTGAAATAATTATAGACCTTACATGAAAATCAATTTTGCAACATTGCTGTGACTACTTTTCAGAGAGATATGAGTGCTGACTTGGGGCTTATCAATAATTGACCAGATCAAAGCTTCGGTGCTTGAAATCGGCAAATTCTGGGGACACTTCAGTCGGAATCCTTACAAATGAGGACTAAAATTGGAATCATAAAAGAGTTCATCATGAAAGAGAAAGCTATTTTTGGAATGCCATCATTCACACTTTTGTATCTGTTCAAAAAAGTACAAAAATACATTGTAATCTATTGCATGAAAACCTGTTACGCAGCGTTGTTGATTATCGAACATATGGTGGTATAATTTCACAGAAGGTGGTTCGGTTCTATTCCTATCAATGCACATGTCTCTCACTTATTAATCATCTTCCAGATCATACACAAAATCCACATGCAAAAAGCAACAATCTAGGATCAAAATAATTCCTTTCTAGAAACATAATTTCTAGTACAATATAATCTTATATTATTCATCCTCTGAGAATTATTTCATTGCCAGTACATCACAGAGGCAATTCTTATCGAATCCTTCTCAGACTTTTGACAAAAGGTGCTGATGGCAATGAAAGATCCCTTTTACAGAAAAGTCCTTTAGATCAGATGAGACCATTAAAACCAAGGTCTCACGTAAACAGCAATAGGTGATAACACAATTGAAATCACTCACTTTTCAAAGGCTGCAAGAGTTTGAGGAAAGGGCTTCATGTCTTAAAATGAGTGAAGCTTCTTCGAGGAATGGTAAACAACCTCAGATAGCTAATATTGAAATCATCATTGTATTAACAAAAGCAAAGAGAAATGCGAAAGTTTAGAAAAAAAACACCTGAAACTTGACTAGATTAATTAACATGCATGTGATATATACCATCAGATATGACAAGACACAAAGCTTTTCTTCTTTTTTAAGCGTCAAAAAAAAATCTTGAAACTTGACATCTTATTTGTTTTCTTTAGAGAAAATCTGTAAAATAAATAAAACTTCACTGCGTAAAACCAAAGAAAATTGATTACGCAATGAAATTCAGCCTTATAAAACAAATCTTTTTTTTAGAAGTAAATTAATAAAAAAAAAAATCATCAATACATAAACAAGCTGATGAAATGACTCTGCATTGCAGTAATCATAAACTTCAAATAGGCAATCAATGGCTTCATCTGATACTCAAAACTTAATACATGATTGCAGACATCAAAGGCTTGGGATGTAACACAAGAATACATCCTGTAGCCATTGTTACAATTGCTTTAAAATGGTCGTAAAACTCTTCATACAAAAGATGGAGCTTAATTAGTGGGCAGAGAACTAACAACTAAAAAAAGGCTCTGGGGGTACACCGTTTGGTTCAATCTAGCATGAAAAGCTGCTAGATGATGTGTGTGATGCCTCGCTGGATTCATTTGTGCCACTCAAGAATGCGTACTGTTCCAAAGAATTGAAAGTGGGCAAATAATTGAAAAGGGTTTTTTTCTTCTTCTTTTTTTTTGGGGGGGGGGGGGGGGGGAGGGGGAGTTCTAAGAAAAGTATAAGCTAGAGGGATCATATGGGGTAGGGAGGTGACACATAGAAGAAGGGGGGGGGGGGGGGCAAAGAGAGTTAAGGTTGGGTACCAGAAATTTAAATTCCTAACTTCCTTCCTTAAATTTGAATTATAATACATGTAAATGTATATTATGACTTGGTTATATCTTATATATCAGACATTTAATTCATCTAACCATTACACTATTGGATGTGTAAGTAAAGGGATACAGCGGTAAGGAATTTAAATCTTGAAATACACAAACTACTAGCTACCAGAACAGAAAAAGGATTTACCCTGCATATTTACCTTTCATTAAGATGATTATAATTTCATCAAATCGACCCAGTGACCAACAAATAGTGCAATAAATCAGAGAATTAAGGAAATCTACCCAATGTTTAACCACCAATTCAAATATCTATTGCTTTATTGATCACTATACAGTCTTGTAAATATTGACTATGTTTTCTGTTTACAAAACAGAGAACAAGTGATGCTACAGCCCTCATAGGTTCTAATGAATTTTTCAATGAAATTTAAGTAAAATCAATGGGATTGTGGCTGATCTGTGGCGGACTTGATTTTCACTGGCGTACCAGGTACGCTTCCCATAACTGGTCCACTTAAACAAATGATAAATAACACAAATATTACACTCACTGCTCTAAAAGCCTTTAGCATCTTGAAGTCCAAGACTGGACGATAACAGAGATAGTATGTGCCCGGATCTGAGAGGTGGGGTTTTAGACCACCCCTGGAAATTTCAGACTCATTAAGTTCATAAAGTAAAATTGTCAAAAACAAAAATGCCTTGGACTCCCCTGGCAAGCAAAATTATTTCTCGCATTCCCCCTAGAAAAATATCCTGTATCTGTACGTGTAGAATATAAGCACTGATTTAGCAAATTCAATAAAATAAAAATAAAAAAAATTCAAAGATATATATAATATTATATATCTATCTGAATAACAGTTTTTCAAAAATGTATACTTACGAGAAATATTATTCGTCAAAATGTAATTCATCAATGAATGAATCTGACCCTACATTGGCCTTTGTGTTTGATTAGCCACAGATAACTTACAATGATTCAGTCATTGTTTTCAAGCCTCAAAATCATGAACAAGCAAACAAATATCTGTCAATATCTCAGTACAAAGCCTGAATTTATATTCCACATTTCCTCTGAATCGATGGACAATAACACTTATGTTTCAGAAGGATGGGGAATTTACGGGGATGAATTGGAGCTACCTTTTTTTTCTGCCCCATCTGTTTCATTCAATGTAAACAATGAAAATGTTGAAACATCTCATTTTATTTTTTTCTTTCTCTTGGTTTTGAACCGAGAGCCATAAATGAGATTGAGAAGAATAGATCTACTTATCGTCTTACCTTTGAGAATGTAAATGTTTCAGATTTTAATGAGTATAGGCAACAATCAAAAAATCTAAAACAGACAATCCTCTTCTAGGGAAAGAAACGCCAGGCACCAGGCAGACGAGACAACGACGACAGAAAATCAGGGGAGGCAATCAGTGTCACTCTCTTCTCCCCTCCTCAGCAACTCCTCAAGAATTCCCTCTGTACAGCTCCAAAAAGTAGCTGACTAAACCATATTGTTTTCCTGGTAATATGACTTCCATGTAGCAAATACGGACTCCCAAAAATAAACAAAACCCACGACTGAGAGAAGAAGTGTCTTGGGCTTAGCTGGCTCACTCGTTCATTGTCAGCTTCTGCCTGTTGCTAATGTCATATTTTCTCTGCAGTCGCCCACCGATCAATACTCACATAAATAAATACAACTCTGTGTCAATTGGAGGTCTGGTGGCAGAAAGGAGAGAAGGAGAAGAAAAGAAACAAATTTTACATGAGCCTTTCTGGTTTATGTTATCACCGGCAATGTCTGTACGTCATCAATAAATTGTAATCAAATTAGCATGTGATACTGTTTTATAATTCATTAAAAGAAAAGGTCTTGTATCAATTATCGTAACGAGGCCAACTCTCATTCACGTAATAAACATTTAATATTGAGTGAAATCATCGTCATGAGTGTAACGGCACTCTCGGTTGAAAACAATGCAAGTACTGGTAAACCCTATAGCCAAGAAAATCCATGACATAAAAACACACAGAAGTCCTAAACAACGTAATCCAGACATAAATATTGTGTCTATTTGTGTTTTTTAGGGGCTTCCATTTACATGCTGCATCATTTTATTGCCCTGTTCTTGAAGGTCATGTGCCATTCGGGGAATTGTATAATCCTACTTAACAAAACAACGCTGGCTCCTGGCTGGTCTCAGTTTACTGTTATTCTGTAGTAAATTATATATTGATCTGATATTCGGAATCCAAATAAATTGTTTAGTCGCTGAGAATCCGTCTTAGGTAATTGAATGTATAAATTTGTTATGTAAAACAATAATATATAGCTCATATCTCTCTGCCATGTCTCATTTTTGATGCCCACAAAAATCAAGTTGGCACTGTTTTAAGCAGATACATGTATTAAGAATTACTCCACATTTATTGCAAATGCACTGCAAGAGGCTATTTTAAGATTATTGGTTGAAATTAACACTGCCTAAATCAAATAAAATGAATAATGTACACCACATCTTGAGTAAAAAGCAGAAACATCATCAATATTTGCAAGCACTGAAAAACCTCCATCCAAAACTGTAATGTTCTGCCAAAAGAGCCATGCTCCTCCAATATGTAATAATTCTATTTTTAAAAAAATAACGTAATGAGAGCAAAAATCATTCAAAGGGCCACTACTCTTATAGCAGCTATGCAGTATACAATTTTTGCACAACTGACCTGAAAGGTTAGAAAATGACCACAGACACTTGTCTCTGACAAATGAAAAACCTTACTCCCTCCATGCTCTTGTATTATTTTATAAACTACATGGCAAAAAAAGTTATTGTGATATTGGCATTGGGACTGCTGCAATAATGGAATCTCTATGACAGGTAGCATAACAAATTCTTAATTTCAAAAAATAAAATGGATTATTAATTACAATATTCAAAAATAAATGCAAAATGAAAATAAAAAGTCAACAGACCTAAATATAAATGCCATCATTTGTTACAGGTGCTACATATAACTATACCTTAATACACATAACCATGGCTATATATAGCCTGTATACTAACTTTTCACAAAAAAATATCCTTGAGAAAATTTTCATCCGACTGTGTGTACACATGATTTAGAAATCCCCTATAAAATACTAAACCTATTTACATAATGTGATTTATGTGGGGAAAGCTGTCATTGCACTGTCCTAAATGGTAAATCGAGTCCCTGGGGGGCACTTATGGCACCTGTATCATCACTCAACCTAAAGAATTCTAACATCATCAGCTACATCATAAGTTATTCATATGCAGGCTGCTTCTACACAATACAAACCATACATGTGACCTTTTCATTTACATTCAAGTTATACCACTTAATGTCTCTTTTTAAATTAAAATCCCAACAAATTTAGCAAAAACTAATTAAAACTTGGTATATTGGTATATTTAGAATAAACCATACATTTTTTAAATGAAAGAAGGTCACATTGCAAAAGAGAATTCTATTCCTTTTACTTAATAGAGAAAACCCTGGATTATATATATATATATATATATATATATATATATATATATATATATATATATATATATATATATATATATATATATATATATATATATATATATATAACACCTGCATATCCCCTTATCCTGTGTATTCTGACTCATGCTAATTGTAACATGTAATACTAGTGCATTTGTACTTGCATCATTAAATCTGACACTATCTTCTCAACAACATGGCTACAATGTGGTGAAAATTCCTTCAAAATGCGTTTTGGTTTATAATACACATGTATATAGATAATGAATGCATTCTGAGTCATATTTCACCATTGTTTTCTTTCATGTGGACGTAAGTCAAAACCTCAAATGATGTCCCCCCCCCCCCAAAAAAAAAATCTTCTCAATTCAAGGTAACCTTGCTATTTTTATCAGTCAGTCTATGACTTCAACCTATCTAGCTATCATGTTCAGTGTTCTCTTTGCTCCCATGGCATGCTTTAGTCAAGTTGAATATTTCATTACCATTAACAAGGGGCCATAATGCTCTCCAAGTTTATTTGCCGAGCTGAGGTAATTCTATATCAGGATCCCCAGTAAATCACGGTCAGAAAGAGACATTATTAATATCCAAGTACCTGGACTGTTCAAGTGTCTTTAATACCCAATCAATGGCTATCTGACTGGACAATTTCACCCTCATCACACAAGTTAAATCCAAATTTCTGTTTAAAATCTATGAAAAATGTTCTAACTTTAGTTGTAGTGTTCTCCATTCTTTTCTTGGTCTATAATTGCCTACTCTATGTATTCTTCACTTGCACTGCCCCTTCCTCATACCTAATCAATTGGATTCATTAATTCCCTGTACTCTAGGAGGAATCAATATCACTAAACCTGAATGGAATAACTGATTAATTCCTCACTTTTACCCCTCTCTGAAAAACTTACTGCTACAGAAACAGAGCCCAAAGAACAACAAAAACATTAACCTTCACAAAACACAACATCATTAACATTCAGTGTGACCTATATTATCAACAAACTCATCATTCTGTACCGTTTCTTGAAAACCACTTTGTTACAATCACAACATCTTAAACAACCCATTGATACAATGCACATCTTCGAAACCACAATATGTTACACCAATACTTTAACCACCAGTACATGTATCGATCAACACTGCATCTCAAACATCACCACAGAGTCATCTTAATTTCTTTAACACCATAATTATAAGTACTTCATATACCACATCCTTACAATATCACCGCAGCTACAATACGGTGAATACCAGCGGAAATTTTACAACCACATCTTTACTATAGATCACTACATTTTACACGTCATAACATAATAAACTTGATAGTATCATAGTATATTAATTTAACATTAAAATTATTTAATGCCACCTCATTTTTACCACCACCATCTCTGTAACTAATCTCAATATCATTGCAAAGACCATATTCCCATACAGAACAATAACAGTACAAGCTAGTACATGTATATGTATTCCCAACAAAAGCAGTATCTGAAACCAATGCACGCCTAGATATTTGACCATATATACATATTCTATTCTATCACATTTTATACCATGGAACATAGTGTCATTTGAACCAGAAACCTGTGGATTAAAATCTGTATGAGCATAATGGTTCTCTAGCACTATATGCATCATATTCTCTAGTTGACTGAAATTAACATGTTGATAAGTGTCAGACAATATGCTACCTTTATCTTAATGCATCAAAATGCACCTGATTTGAATTCTTAACCATACAGAGTTTCACAATAAGCGCCTAAAACTTTGCAACTTTAAGGTTTCTCCACAGCAACATTTTGTTCAATTTAGTTTCAGGAAAAAAAACAACCAAAAAGGCAGTATTTAAAATTACATCACAGCTATTTGTCAGCAAAGTTCATCTGAAGTGTCCCTTAGGAATTGAAAAGAGTGTATGCACCATCCACAATAAATTTTATTACCAGCTGTAAAATCGATACCAAATTTTGTCACTCTTCAAGCCAAGATAAACCAACAAAATGTAACCACATCAAAAAACATAAACATCTTTTGATCAATAATTCATATTTATGTTTTGTACTTATATAAGAGGAGGATCAGTGGCGTCTAAGCTCACCTGAGTCATATTGCATGAACTTAACACCAATTCCCGCAATAAAAACCACTGCCAACATATATGTACATGTTGTAAGCAAGCTGTTGTTAACTGGACTTTCATTTTAGCCTTCTACTATTTAACTATATGTGTTGAATATTGATAATAAAAATCTTACATATTAAGCTTCAATCTACAATTCACTGAATCTTTATATATGGTCAAGGTAAAGTAGGTCCCTACATCTTCCTGCAGTACCGTTGCATCTAGTAGATTTTTCTAACAATTTTGAACAGAACTAATTAAAGCACCTAAAAAACGTAACTTTAACTTACATGTATTTCCTCAACACCAAACTATAGCACCCTTTTTCTCCTTCTCTCTTTCTTCTCTCTGAAATCTGAATGAAGAGAACAATGAAAATAATTAAATTATCAAAATACATCATAATATTTACTCAGCTGGAATAAAGACAGAAAATAATTCATTCTGAAGATTCAATACATGATAACTTTGGTTACAATGAACACTGACCCATAAACTCGGAGCAAATATTACTGTTCCCTGGTCATCCGATTTAGATTGTGTCTAAGTCTTAGCCTCATTAAAGGACGACTAGGTTTATATAGATTTTATAGTACTTCAGTTATCGTCATGAGTTATGCCAATCCTTATGAAACTGGAGGACAAGGTAGGCAATATAGGAGGTACGTACACTCTGACATTCTAGATATATGACTACACCGTACATGTTGTATATGTAAGCGTATCTGACTATCAGCCTTTAAAAAAACAACATGGTGGTGAATTGAGGCTTTTGTCATATCGACACGATACAGAAACAGAAATAGGTTTTAACAATGATAAATAGAATTTTTTTTATTAATATACACAATGGATCTTGGTATTTTGAAGGCCACTGAAACACCCTTTTAAGAGGTCTACAAGAGTACAACGAGTCAGGATAAAAGTATCTGTCTAAATTAAGTACATTTCTACAATTAACATATATCAATGCATCCCCTAACCCCATTAAGTATACAGTTTTAAAAGTTATATTTTCATTCAAGTTTTTTTCCCCATCATAACACTGCCTGATTTGTACAGATATGCAGAAATAATTACATTTTTTATTACCAACCTCTGAAGTTATGTATATCTTTTGCAATGCTCTCTAACTTAACACTTGCACGAAATGCAAAAAAGAGCATTTAATTGTTTAAAAATTTAACTTTTTCATAGGAATTTGGATTCGCTGTTGTTTTAACACACAGTAGTACTTATAATACTTAATTAGAAGCATAATTATTCGCAAAACATTCTGAAATATTGTGAATATTAATCAAACTTTATAAATTCATGAACTTAAATTCAACTAACTAGCATAACTCTTCAAATTGATAAACAATTCTTCTGTCTATTTTAATGAAATAACAGTCATAAATTTGTATAGCATACGTGCCATGCAATTTGTACTGTCACATCAAATAAAAGCAACTCAATGTTTGTTTAATTAAATCCGTAATAGGCCTATCCGTAATTTATCTTCTTAAAGATATAGCCTTTTCTTTGAACAAAAGTTCTTCATAAGAAGCATGCAGTCCTTGCATGCATCAAAAATGAAACTTGTTCCCAGTGTAGAATGAATTCTCACTGCATGACACAATAACTTAGCAGTGCTAAAACTGCTATACATACAGTTATCTTTTCGTCTTTAGCATGTGCCAAAATAAACATCAACATATTAATCTGCCAAAATAAACATTAAAGCCAATCATTACAAGGCATCAATTCATAGAAAAAGCTGTCCATATTAAAGACATTAATCTAAATGATAATCTGATAATCATCTGATAATCAATTTCAATATGCTCATTTGTTTACCATGAATACGAATTGACATATAAAACCATAAGGAAATTCGAACTAACCGACCCCCTTAAAGTTGTTTTATCCTCTCTTCAAGGCCAAATTTGCTGTATTTTAACATGCAATATTTTAAATGAAGTATAACGATAATAGAAATATAAAAGTCAGTTGTCGAAATAGAAGAAAACATACACACAGATCGATTTTTTCCTCTTTACCTGTGGCTATCTTGTGTTGCTTCGCTTGTGTTTTGACGGGATTGGGTAAAATGGGGAATATAGTATTTAAGCCGCATCCGTTTTTTAACTATCAGGGTTTTGTCGTTTATGCTTAAATTGAAATACATTGGAACATAAGCATTGACACAGTGTTAGTAAAATAAACGAGAAGAGAACACAACTGTATAACGTACAACGTTACCATTATTCGAATACTCGAATTTTATACAATATATTCCATTCACTAGATGCCACACCACAGAGAGAGAAACAATAAAATAATTAACATGTTCTTAAGAATTTATAATTAAGCATATTTATAAAACAATACAAACTTATATGTAATATATATATTTCATTTGTTTAAATGCTAGTGTTAAAAAGTTCATCAGGATATGAACTTGGTTGGTCACACGATAAAAATATGTGAAGCTCGAAGGGCATCTTCGCTAGCCAAGGGTTTTCGGTCCGCTTTGCTCCCCATAAACCCTTGGCGGATTTCACTATGAAAACTCGGTGACAAGCTCCGCTTTATGATTGGCTGCAGCTGCGAGTAGCTGATCCAACCACAGTGCATGTAAATATAAACTTTAAAAGAAAACACATGTGGGATCTTTGGTAAAACATTCGGTGCTTTTAACAATTTGAGACACAAGTTCTCGAGTACAGTGC
The DNA here is from genome assembly GCF_963853765.1 of Magallana gigas. NCBI lineage: Eukaryota > Metazoa > Mollusca > Bivalvia > Ostreida > Ostreidae > Magallana > Magallana gigas. The sequence goes on along the minus strand of NC_088859.1, from coordinate 13,751,997 downwards.
TTCTCCAACGATGGTCTACCAAATCGCTTTAAAACCTATCTATTTTACTGGGATTGAACATGTAGTTCTACAAACTTGTCAAGGCTCGCGTGATCAGCATGGGAAGTAAACATGGCGAATTTAGAAGTTGCCTATCCCGTTAGTATATATACGTTCCTGCTTATTTTTATTGCTTTTAAAGATTCAATTATCTTCGTTTTATTTAATTTCGTTGGTCCGCAATATTAACGACAGCGATACCTGGTTTTAGGACATGAAAGCTTTCATATGAATCGGCGACTTTCTCACTCCCGGTCCGTACAAAACACAATGAATAAAAAATTCTGTGCTTTCCCCTGGTTATTACTTACTTCGTATTTAACATGTTTAATAGCATCGTTAATTATGTTCCGACATTCGGTAGTCAACATGTTTTTAAGTTGTATTAATATGAGGTGTATATATAACCCGTTGTTTAATTCGATTAAAATGAAATATGCAAGGGGCGCAACTCAAGTTGCTCGCTAGATAGCGCCACCACGTCACCGAGTTTTCGTAATGAAATCCGCCAAGGGTTTACGGGGAGCAAAGTGGACCGAAAATCCTTGGCTAGCGAAGATGCTCGAAGGGCTTCTCAGGAAGATATTATCAGAATGCTCATTGCTTTAAATGAGCATTGTTCTGTGCCAATTCTTGGGTTTTACATTGTCTTTACTTTATTATTGTCTGTCTAGCTGTTTTAGGTTGGAATCGATCAGTAATAATAAGTAAGAACGAAACGATTTATTTTTTATACACACACTGTAAATCGGTATAAATCATTTATAAATAACACATGACCAATAATACATGTACAGTCACGTCCAAAAGGCGTTGACAATTATGTAGGAAATGTTACAGAAATGTACTCTTGAGGTAATATTATAATATCCTACTGTTAATTATCTTTCCCCTTTTAAGTACAAAAATTTTGATTTTTAATTTTTTTTCGGGGGGGGGGGGGTCTTGTGTGCACCGGAATAGGCAAATATGCATAAAAACTGAGATTTTTTTTTCTACGATACACGATGGTCTTGTTTTGGTTTTTTTTATCATTTGTTTGTTTGGGTTTTTTTTGTTTTTTTTACCAAGCATAGCGTTGATTTGAAAACGTATACGCATTATAGTCACTACTACTACAAGCAAAAAAATAAACGTCAGTGGAGAAATGATACTTCGTGTTTATAAATCCCCCCCCCCCCCTACGTGTAGTCTCCTTTCACGAAAAAGTATATCACATTTATTCAGTTATTTTTTTTTTTATATTAAACCTACCCCATAAATTGTCCTGGCATTGCTTCGTTCGTTTGATTTCGACCCAAGAAAAACTAAATTTACACATTATTTAGCTAAAGTTTTAAATACATTCATGTACATGCATGCACCCTCCTCAAAAGATCTAGTTTTGTTCACGTCATCAGTGTTCCTGATCATCCCTTGTCCGAAATATCTGATGTTTTCCTGGCTTTGTTGACGATTTGATATTTTACCAAAATCGTTAAAAAGCAAGGAAAACGTCTGATATTTCGACTTGTTCATCCCCACACCATTTTGAAGCATCGGAACGTTTCGCGCTAAATTCGCAGATAGAATATAAAAAGGCTGTATAAAATAAGGACACATGGACACAAATCAAACTTTAAATAAAAGTAATAATAAGTTAGAAATGAATTTAGAAAAACAGAACTATTTGAAATGAAAGTTAGCAGGCAATGATTAAAATAAATCCACACAATTATGTAACATATCGCATATTTTATGATTATCAAAGGATCAACTGTCAGTCTGTTGCATATCCACATTCAGCGTTTTAGTCGATACTGATAAAAAATGGTCAAAAACTTCCAGAGTGTTTTAGAACCATATCTGACTGGGAAATTAATGAGGTCTTTCAAGATGCCATGGCACAAACACATAGAACACTATTTTCTTATTGTATGAGTTATACGTTTTCAGTCTGGGATTATCACGTCAATCATGCAGTATGAAACTTACTTATGCAATAGACCTAGAAAAATGACAAACCACTGCAACTTGTTATACGTCAAGAGGTCAAAGTAATTATGTCATGCACGTACAGAACGAGTTTCCAGGTTAACGAAATAAGTTTTTGTCACAGGAGGTGCTTTAATACATGTAATATGATAAACCAGGTTGATAATTTCTGCGCACATTCATGACATAACCTCGACCGACCACAACGTTTACGTCCGGACATGAAGGAAATAATGCATAATAGATCGTTCATAAACAAATATGAAACGAACCACCGATCGCATCAGGAATATCCGAAATAGTTAGGTTGTGTGAGTGGTTTTACATCTATATAGCTCACCTGAGCAGAAGGCTCAAGCGAGCTCTTCTGATAAAAAAAAATATGTCCGTTGTCTGTCGTTGTCGTTGTTGTCGTAAACTTTCCGATTTTTTTCCTTCTTTAAAACCCCTAGGCCAATTTCAAGAACACTTGGCACAAAGCATTACTGTATAGAGGGGATTCAAGTTTGTTCAAATGAAGATCCACGCCATCTTTAAACGGGAGATATTTTGAATTACTGGAAATTTGTTGGTATTTCTCAAAAACTTTTAAGCCAGAAAAGCTGAAACTTGTGTAGAAGCATCTCTAGGTTCTGTAGATTTCAAGTTTGTTTATATCATGATCCCCGGGGGTAGGTAGGAATAACAATGGGGTGGGATCAAATTTTAACACTGAAGTATATGGAGAAAATCTGTAAAAATATCGCATTAAAAACACAATTGGCCAGAAAGCTGAAACTTTTGTGGAAGCATATTCAGCTAGTGGATATTCTAGTTTGTTCCACACTATGATCTCCAAGGGCAGGGCGGGGCACAATAAGGTCGAATTTTTACATAGTAATATATGGAGAATTAAAAAAAACTTCTCAAAAACCATTTGGCCAGAAAAGCTGAAACTTGTGAGGACGCATCCTCAAGAAGTTGGGATTTAAGTTTGTTCAAATCATGATCCCTGCATGTGGTTGGGTGGGACCACAATTGGAGATAGACTTTTTACAAAGTATTATATACAGTAAAATATTTAAAAATCTTCTTCTCAAAAACCAATCGGCCAAAAAAGTTGTGTCGAAGCAACATCAGGTAGAGTAGACTCAAGTTTGTTCATATCATGATACTCCAGCGTATGGTGGGGCCACAATGAGGGTCAAGATTCTACATAGGAATATATGGAGAAAGAACTTTAAAAATCTTCTTCTTAAAAAAACCAATTGGCTAGAAAAGCTGAAATTCAAGTGGACGCATCATCAGGTAGTGGAGATTCTAGTTTGTTCACATCATGATCCAAGGGGGGTTGGGTGGGGGCACAATGGAGGAGGGTGGAAATTTTAATAGATAATACTCTAATAAGCTTTCTAGATATTTGTATATGATACTCAAAAGACCGCATAAAGCTTTTCTGGTCAGTTATGGCTATTGTTGATCAGGTGAGTGATGTGGCCTTTAAGTCTGTTGTTTAATCTTAGTTCCACTGAGAGTCTGTCACTTCCTTGCATGAAGACGGAATAGAGTTATCTCACTTTTCAGTAGTTTACAATAAATCTGAATTTTAAGGGTGGTAGCATCGGGAGGGGGTATTTCTAATTAAAATTGCATGTAAAGATTCTGGACATAGATCTACCCCCTCCTCCTTTAAAAAAAACGATGCTATACGTTCCTGGAATTAAAACAATTCCCTTCCTTCGTAGAATAAATCAGAGTTTTTTCAGGTGCGGTCTTCCTTCTCGAAAAATGTTGATTGCCTACTGATCAGATGTATAAACATACGTGCAAAAATTTAGTAGCTAATATAGACAATATACTAATGTACTACAATAAAAACAACGACCACACTCATCTGAATATTTTGAAGAATTCCCGTAAAGCAATTTATAGTTATGAGAGTATGAATTAAATCGATTATGTATCATTTATATAGATCTATCATATTTACCTACTCTTGTAGCCACCTATCTATTACAATATTCGATATATTTTAAAAACAGAAACTAGCATCAGAAAATATTCTTTTCTTTCTTATGCTAGTAATTCTGCGTCAAATAAATAATTCATTTCAGGACTTATATAGAAGTTATAAATAGATCGCCCCAAAAGGTGAATATCACGAGATCAAGCGATAATACATTATCTGTTCAATGTATAATATTCATATAATTATTGATGATGTTATCTCCATTTCGTGATCTAATGTAAGAGCGTGATGCAACTTATTGCCAAAGGAGATGTCGCCTCTGACGCTAACAACTGCTCCCTCAACATAGCACTGTATGCACTTACGAACTATTGCAAGCACGGTTTTTACAAATTCTTTCACACAAAGTTCTGGATAAAATAACGGACAGTGTACTAGCTCATGCGATTTATGAAACGAAAATGCATAAACACGGGGTACGTTAAAAAGGCAGTCTAGAGAATATATCAAAATTCCAACAAACCTGAAGGATTTTCTTGTACAGGTTTCTATCATTGTTTTCTGTTCAGACACTGATGAGGGAACGTATCTGGCTTTTATGGTATCAGACGACAATCTGACAATCTAGACAAACCCCAACCATTAACCTGTAGTTTCTCTCTCGCTCATGCAACATACAATTGCGTTTTAAGCAAGTTTAGGATTTTGTGACATTGAAAAGAACGAAGAGAGAAGTCATTCACCTTTGAAGTTAAAAATCAAGGTCAATATAGGCCTAATTCATTTATTAAATATCAACGCATTTCAATTAATGAAATTTACGTTAAAAATAAACCGCGCGGTAAATGAATCAATAAATAATGTAAAATCTCTCTCTCTCTCTCTCTCTGATAAATACATTGGATTGTCCTCCTTAGATCACAAACTATGCCCATTCGAACACGTAACAAAAACGTACACCGTTTCAACTTCTTTCTTTTATTCACAGGTACACGTGTATTTACTTCATGATAATGTTTTGCACACATTACATATAATATATCAGCATATTGTCCAGCAATAAAGTTGAGTGTAAAATATAGGCATAGAATTAAAATAAAAAATAACAAATATAATAGAACATATACATGATACACATATACAAGAGAGGAGAACATCACGGATTTGACTTCCAGAAAATATTGAACACAGATGCAGTAATAAAATGAACACGGACATTATATTGTAGTGTAAATTCTAAATAAAACAATAAAACCATTAAAACAGCAATTTTTCCATAATATTCTAGGACCAAAAACTACTGATAGTTTAAACAAACATTGCACTTATTATTTAATATGCCAAACTTTGCACTATTACATTACATTGCCATAATTGTCACACTCATCAAGCATATTCAACTATCAAAAAATCGTTTCTACATTATTATAGAGCCATTTATTAGAATTTAACATCATGCAAAGTCTTCTAAAGAGAATCAGCTTTACTAATCAGATGCCTTAGTATTTTTTGCCTTTAAAAATACTACCAGGGTACATGCTCTGTGACTCTTTTTCTTGGTTGGAAATTGATGGAGTGATACTAATAAAGGTATAGCTAACACTGTGCTAGACAGGCGACTTACACTGAACTTTCTTACAATGGCCAGTTCCTAAATTCACATTAATGATTAAGCAAAAGAGCTTCATTTATTTGTAGAATACTTGAATCTCAAAGATATTATGCGACAAGCACATGCAAATCAAAATATTAACAACTGAATAAAATGAAGTGAATGCATGTCTCTTGCACACACACTGTTGTGTGAAATGTTTAATTCTCTACATGTTAAGGTGCACAAGTTGGGACATAAAGAAATGGATTTTTTCCCTGTAAAAACAATGTACATAAGTAATTGTCTTGTTTGTCAACAAGCTAGGTAACATGAGTATATGAAAAAATAAAAAATCCTGATTATGCTGGGTATAAATATGAATTATATACATGCAGATGTTTTTAGGCAAAAAAGGACCCCAAAACATTGAACCCAAGACTTGACATATGTTATCAATATTACAAACAAAACGCCTTCTGTGTTTTCCAAAGTGCGTAGGCAAATCCCAATTTAGATTCCTGATACGGGTTCATAATATGCAAAGGAAAAGTTATTGTTGATACAAATTCAGATATACATAAGATACATTCTACTTCTGTATAAAGAAAGATAACTTATACAACCTCATTTCTATTGAACATTAGTATGATTGGGAATGGAGAAATATATAGACAAAGTACATTAAGATGATCACCAATATACATTCAGTCGTCTCTGAATAAAACTTTTGGAATCTAAGATATTTCAGATTTACAGAAACGTTTTCCTAGCCCTTTTTTTTACTATTATTTTAATGCCCACAAATGTCAACTACAAAAAACATTGACACAGTAAAAAGACTCATAATCAACCATCAATTTAATGTAGGCAATTTTCTCAAGATAAATTGCCCCAGTCTTTTTGCGTGTTCAGAATATTAGCGATATCAATCACATGAAAACAGATTCTTTGATCTAACGGATCACGATGCCACAACGCCACTCTTACAGTACAGCAGACGATTATTTTTTTTATTTCTTGGTGAATCTTGACGAGTAAATGAAATGGAATAGTCTGTTGGGTACCATTATTGGTTGGTAGCCGCATCCGCCGTAAGCATTTGATACAGGACTTGGTCCTTCATACAGCCCTCGATGAACTCCTGTTTCGTTAAATGTCCATCACCATTGGAATCCATTTTCTCAAAGATTTTTTCAGTCCTTTTTTCGGGCGTGTCCTCGCCCTGCCCACACAGTGCACTTCCCAGCATATTGTAGATTGCCTGTCAAAGTCAAATCAACATGTGTTACACTGTAGATGTGGAATTAAATTTCAAAATGAAAGAAAAGCATAGACAACTTGATCTGACTTCTAAAAAATCATGTATGGTATATGATCTCATCAATCAATATTAAGATACTTGTTTTGTTTTTTTTCAAAATCACATATTGAATTCATAGGCAAAGGATTTTGTATATCATGATTAAAACTGACTCCAAGATATCAGCATATCATTCCTATAAATATTTTTATTTTAATCCTTGCTAAAATCTCTCACTTTGCTTGTTAACATTTATAGATCTAATTTCAGACAATCCTGTAACTCTACATAAATGTATTCTATCTCATCAGAGACTATGAATTCCCCTGCATCTGATGATAATCACATCAAGAGAACTTTAAACTATTTTAAATTTAATGATCTGTTTAAGTATCGTAGTACGGTACTTAAATCAATAATTTAAAGCTAGCAGATGTATAAGCATGGGAAACAGCAACCCCCCCCCCCCCCAACTTTTCTATCTTTATATGACTATTTCCATTTAATAAAAATGCCAATGGTATATTCTTACGCCTAACATGATAAAAAAAATATTCAATTTAATGCAGATAAACTACAATTATTTGATCATGCAGTAGCAAAAGATGGAGAGAGAACTATCATTCAACTTACACTTAAATGTAATAAACTTACACTTAAATGTAATAAACTTAAAAACTCTGCTACAATGAAACATCTTAACAACCTATAGATTGCAGCCCAGGATGGTACTGTTTTTGTGAACAATAATAAAGCCAGCAATATAAAATATATTTACTCCAATAATTTCCACCATTTCGTCCTTTTCTATGGTGCCATTCCCATCAATATCATACATGGTAAATGCCCAGTTCAGTTTGCTCTTGGGATCCCCTCCAGATGTTATGTTGATGGCAAGCAAAAACTCCTTAAAGTCAATTTTACCACTGTTGTCCCCGTCAAAGGAACGGAAAACGTGGTTACAAAACTTGTCCGGATTTCCTGTTGGAAAGAATGTGGAATACACTTCCAGGAATTTGGCTTTTGACAGCAATCCATCTGGACAGTCTCTCTGTATGGAAGAAAAAAAGGGGGATACAATTGAGGAAAACTCTTTTGATTTAGATAACAATGTGATACCAATTCTTACTGTATAGATTTACTAGTGTAAATCCAAGATCTACTTTGTCTGTATGCTGTACGAATCTCAGATAGTAAAAAATATGACTGCAATTTTTTTTTCTGATGTTTCCACCATTTAAAAAGACTTTTTCAAAATTTGCAATAATAAAATTTAAATCACAAATATATTACAGTTAAAAGTACCGGTTGACACTTTTATGCCACAGTCCATGTGGAAATTCTGATTGGGAAAAAATTGATACCAGCAGTATGTACTATGATGAACCAGTATAAAGATGATTACTGCATTAAATTACAGTGAACTGTATATAGGTATACTCCCTTTACCATGTTTGTTTTTTTTTTTTTACCCAATCACTGTTGTGAAAGACTTCGCACTGATTTTAAATTTACAATAGAAGTGAAGTAACTTGCTAATTATCACTGAGGTTTTACAAAGCAAAAAAAAATGAGGGTAAAAAATTTTCCTGCATACAAAACTGGTCTATTTTCCTAATTGGAAATATGCATTTCCCCTACACAATTTAATTACCGGTATAATTATAAGAAGAGCCAACTTAATATAAACAAATGGTAGAACCTTTGTAACAGTGTTATAACTAACAGAATCATACCATGAAGCCTCTGTACCAGTCTTTAATTTCAGCCTTTGTGAACTTTGTGTTCGAGCACAAAAACTCCAAGTCCTCCTTGGGTAACTTCTTGCTGGATGATTTATTTCCCATCTTCTAGTAGTCTGAAATAAAAAGAAGTAATTCAATTAGGAACTATTCCTTATGACCAGCACTATAACAAATTGCTCTCTCTATCAGCTGTGGCACTAGGTGCATGAAAAATCATAATTATATCATACAGAAGAACCTGCCTGGTCTTTAACCTCGGTAACCTGACATACTGTTTATCTCAATCACAAGCTTACAATTCCCAAGACCTTTCAAGTCATTATTTTTGTCAGAATACAAACCAACAAAACTGTCCATTAGTGCCAACTCAGAAGTTCACTTCCCGTACCAGTATGTCCCATCAGACGGACTCTGGAAATCTGAACAAAGTGTGGGGAGTACACCCTCAGTGTTACATACACTGCATATCTCTGTTTGAAATGCAGCCCATTTGCCAGGCCTTTTGATCATAGCATAGATGAACTAACATACTTTTCAACTCTGGAGTCAGCATTATTCTGAGTTCACCGAAGGGAACAAAGCTACGCTTATGATTTATTCATTTCCGAACCAGTTCTGAGGGAGCATACATATAATAAACATTAATATCATTAGAACACATTCATGAGGGTGTTTGTTACACCTCGATCAACACAGCCAATCTTATCGTTCATCAAATGCTGTTACACAATGTACAAAAATGTGTTACTAATTGTGGCAAAACAACGAGACAAAAACAATCGCCATAGAGCTTGACCGAGTTCCCCTCTTATCGGAGACCTCTATTTCATGTATAGATTTTCGCTAAAATCTTGTACAGAAAGAAATTTACAACTAAATTACAATTTTACAAGTTCTAAATTCTCCTGAGGGTAAAATCCAAAAGTAATTACTATCAGATTCAGAGCAAGTGAGTAAAAACTTTGGAATAATCCAAATCAAGTTGACTCTCAATGGTGAATAGTTAATCAACTGTATCATTACCTTTAAATTGTGAAGGTAAAGATAAAACTTGCGTTTGTGAAGTAGAGGAAAGATGTTGCAATCTATTTTTTTTTCTTCAATATGTAAAACAGTGCAAAAATCAATAAACAAAATACTTTTACAAAGTATTTCAAAAGGGACTGTTTTTGTCATTTTCTGGATGAACAATTAAAAATTCATTTTCATGTTTGCTTTTATTGCTCATTAAAAATGTCCAATTCAATTACTGAGTCTAGTTGCCTTAAATACCATAGAATTTCATGCTGTCTAACTCAGTAAATTATCTTCGTAAATAATAAATTTATTCCTGTTCTTGGTTCTGCAGACTTCCGATGGAAGTGTTTATTTCCAGACTCCGAGATAATTATTCCTGATTGACGGACATCCCAGATTAGAGCATGTACATGAAGACCTTGAAAACACAATAAAAATGCTCAACTCAATTTGTCTTCTCAGCATTTTGGCTTAAAATAAATTTTGCCAGGTGTTAGGTAGCAGGTACCTGATTCATACGCTAGGTGTGGGTTCTCTGTACTTGATGGAGGGAATGTTTTCATGAGGAGACAGAATTGCACAAGAGATACAAAGTATACAGCGCAGTCTACAAACTGATTAATGACAATCTTGCAGCATTTAGAAATGCACATCTGCTTGAATTGATCAGCATTCGGCTGCTGATAATCTAATAAACTTCTGACAACCAAATTGACTATCAGTAAAACACCTACTGTGAGTTTGAACAAGACTAATGGTTCCTTTAAAATATGCATAACCAATGTTATTATTCCTTCCCCTTTTTTCTCTGACAATATACTTGTAAAATAATAAAACTGAAAAGTCTCCAAATTCATTTCTGTTGATTTAATTGCCTTAGTCCATCCACTAATTTTAATATCAAAAGTTGATGATAGTGATACATGTACATGCATATTTTCATAGCAAAGTTTAAGTGAAAATAAAACATGACTCTGAAAATTTAAATGAATGAGATATCATCAGCTTAAATATATTTTTACAGTGTCTCAAAGCATTTATTGCAAGTCTCGATGACTCTGAAACTTCCAACATTTGTACTTGGCAGCCATAAAGAGCAAACCACGATACACCCAAAAAGTTTAAAACACATCAACTGTACGGCATCATCCAAAACCTTCTGGTACAATTTATTTTCTAGTTGACAAGTAAAAGTTACAGAGAAAGGACAGAGCGGCAAACAGTGTTGGTTCCTAGCAGCCTCACAAACTCAGCCAATAAAGCCTTGCTCTCCTGGGATCCGACTGTTCTTCCCTGACAAGGAGCGTAGCTATTATTGCCTTAACAACCATTATTGGATGGCCTGACCATCCTTCATTAGCTAGTCCATCCCTGACATTTGCACATAAAAGGTACAAAATTTCAAATAATGATGGCCAAGAAGGAGTCCGTCTGGGGTCTGAATGTTTAATTTAGAGCAGACTGCAGAGGAGAGAGAGATGAAGAGATGGAGAGAAAGAAAGAACACATGTATGCACTTTTACTAGAAATTACAAGTACATGTATAAATTAATTTAAATGAACCCTGAGCTTCAATAACATATGAATTTGGGCTAATGATAACACCCTTTTACATCCACAAAAAGTCCCATCAGTTTATAATAAATGTTTCCATTATCGCTCATCCATATCCCTCCAGTTCACAGATAAACAGCAACTGAAATTCATCATGTATGGAGTCTCAAGATATTATGCTGATGTCAAGAAAACAATTATTTTCTCCTCAAACTTTCTCACTTTTGTTATCAGTTTTCTAGGCACTCACAGCTATTTCTTGCTCACAATTTCCAACATTACTTAAAAGTGCTCGGAGTTTCCGCAAAAGAACACCCCATTTCTACAGACATTAGCAGCCGAGAGCATACATACTTAAACAATGATTTCCTGAACAAGAAGCACATTGATGGTAAGTAGAACTTCTTAATTTTCAAAGTTTTTCATTTGGTTAACCACACACCCAATAATCCTTTGGGAGAGATGCTCCTAGAGATACAGAAACATTAGATTTAGGCAGACATTGGAGTAAACCAATCTACAGCTCGTAAAATCAAGAAATACTAGAGAAAATGGGAATGTGTCATAAAAGAAGACCCTACAAAGTGCATCTATAAATGATAGAGTAAAAACCTGCAATCAGGGACTATAAAAAGACTAATACAAGAATCCCAGCGCAGAGTGAAATCAATCAAAATCACAGAAATCTGGGGATTGAAATTACACAGAGCACACCGTGCTTTAATGCTTGCTTTCTTATTTCCTTACCTTTGAAATCTGAACCCCCGATTTTGTGGTATATGTGTATAATTACACTGTATTGAACTGACCATACCCCTGTTTAACCTCAGTGGATGTGTGGGAGTTCTGACTAATACCTACTAAAACTTATCAATGGCCACAGCTGGAGACACAGGAAAAATCCTCTCCAATACAACAAACTATCTTTAAGAAATCAAAAAATCTGATCACAAGCATGTATTTATAACTGACTGCTCATTGATTTGACATTAAAAAATAAACAGCACATCATATTCAGCCAAGATTGCCAACTGCTGTTTGATATTGAATCTGCATCTGAGAGAAAGCTGCAGATGGTTCAAACTGGTATTGCAATTTGTTGACTGATTGCAGACAGCTGGCAATAAACTCCGATGACCGGTAAATTAACCAGTTATCCAATTTTTACATAATTCCTGCCTCTCAGCAGTCCAGCCAACAGTAATTTAATTGTTTACTGTTTAAACTAATTGCTTCGAATATCATCATGCAAATAATTAAGTCTGCTCTCCGACCATACACAACAAGTTGAACAGCTCTCTGGAGAATTCATACTGCACAGAAATAGAGAAAAAAGAAGTAAATTGCAAGAAAAGAACTGATCAATTCTGCCTCATTTCCCTCGGGGTGGCTTGAACTCCTCTAAGACAGACTTGATATTTACATCAGTCTCTTGACATTTGTCTTTTTCGTTCTTTTTCTTAATGATTTACATCTCTTAAGAGCATTAGCTTCAAATTGCAGGAGAAAACTTTTGGTCACTGTCTTTAAGTACACTGGTACTTACTATGATAGCCATTTCATCATAAAAAAAATCTGCACTTCATAATCATCCAAAGTAGATTTCTTTCCTTACTTATACAAGTAATAGGTTGTAGGTGCCATGTTTTTGGTTCACTGCTTTTTTAAATGATGAGTAAATGGTTGGAAGCATAAAATGTTGAAGGAACAGCAGTCATCATGACAAGAGAGGTCACAATTTTACAAATTGTCTGAATGCATGGTTACATAATCAAATAGCAAAAAAAGAAAAAGAAAATAAGAATAATGTCTTGAGAACATTTCTTATGACAATAAAGTCAATATCAAAACAATATGTTGTAAATAGACATAATCCAGAATTAATGCATACATCGGTACTATAAAAATTACACTCAAAACCTTTGTAAAGCCATTAAGATAAAACATACGAAGTTTATTTTGTTGAGAAGGAAAAATTGTGTATACCTAAAGGAGTTGTTAGAAGGAAAATGCATACAGCTGATAAATCACGAAAACTCAAATTAATTTCAGTAGTCTTTCTCTATTCCCATGCAACCACTGTCAAATACCATTACATGGGAAGGGAAACAAAAAAAGTTAAAAACAGATGCTGGTATATCATGCATTCAGTAGCCTCAAAAGAATTCCTTTTTTACAGTGCACGATATGATGGCATGCAAATAACAATTTTTTTTTTAAAAAAAGCATCATTTAAGAATCTACATTTACAGCAAAAATGATTTTCCCTCTGTAAATATTAATGAAAAATATCCCATCTAGGGATTGATTTAATAGCAATTAACACATGCAAATAGATGTGTTTCTGAAGAGGTCTTGTCAATATGCCTAGCCAACCATAGTTTTATTAATGAAATAAGAGAGATTAGTTTCCCCCTCAAGAATTCCCATAAAATTTACATCAGATATAACACGAAATCATTACTATACATTATTATACTCACCGATTTTAAGAGTCATCAGAAGCATACAAGGGGCATGTGTGTGGATTCAGAATTTCACTGAACTATTAATGAACATTTCATGTAGCAAGTTTCTACAGAAACTATACAATTATAACCTCCATTCAATTGTGCTCCCACTTACACATTTTCTCACTATGAAAAAAAAATTGATCCTTATTTCTTATACATCAACGTGATTGGAGCCAATCAAAGTGCTACGATGATCTAGCTTTCTCAATCATATAGAAATGTCCCGGAAAAAGTGTCGAGACTTCACAACAAAGATGGAGATTTTTGGTGCAAACTCAGTCCACGTGCGAAAGCTCTGCAGTGAGTTTGGACAGATATTTATGGGATGTGCAAGTTTAAATGCACATAATTTATGAGCAGAAACCCATCAATCTTCTTGAGAAGGCTTCCTTTGTTTTAGATTGGAGAGAGGAAGAAGTCAATTCTGAGAGGAGATCCACCTTTCATCATATGCCATAACGCATCAATCTTGTGAGGAAAAATGCCCTAAAACAAACACTATACGAAGTACCCTCCATTTATACTGATTAAAGGAAGACCACACTCCCCAAAAACCTGTCAAATTCTAGCGTTGCACGGATGTTTGGGTGTTTTTATTCTGTTGCTGTGCAACATAAATGATTGCTCACATTTATTTTCATATTTTACTTTGAAAGAAATTAATGTAATGTACAGGAAATGTTCTCATCAATTGTCAATGGACAAATTTCAACTACATCTAATTAGAGATTGTTATTTCAGTTCACTTTATCAATCACAATTGTGTTGAAGTGAGTATCACAAATGAGGTGATAATTTTGCAAGAGTGGCGAAAATACTACAAGCAAACGATAACACTGTAAAAGTACACAAATCGTACACTCAAAATTGAGTGCACTCATACTAATTTACAAACAGGCGTAAAGTGTTAACATGAACTGCATAACACATTTGGAATCAAGCTTTGGTACTTATTTGTATTACCCTGGTATTCATGTATACACTGTAAGTGTGTACTTAAATAATTGGACAAAAAAATTTTGGGAAACAATGATTTATTTTTACATGATTAACTATTAAATCAGAATGAAATTTAAAGACTATCTGTATCATTTAGTTAACTTATCCACCCCCCCCCCCCCAAAAAAAAATGCAAATTACATATATTCATAGCAAATTCAAAATGATTCTCATACACCACAAGATCAGCACCTGTACACTTGAGATAGGATGTTGAGCTTCTGATAAAGGCATGCACAAATCTAAAAGGGGGGGGGGGGGGTCCCATCTGGAATTTAAATTTTTAAAATTAATACAATGTTAAAATACTGAAAATATGTTGTGGACTCCCACACCTGGTTAACTCAATTATCCCTTGGAACCCCAACCCCCACCCCCGCAAAAAAATATGTGGATCCGCACATGACATGAAAGGAGACCAACAGGGTTGGCACATAACACATTATTGTTCAAGGTATCAACAGGACGATTGGATGAACTGAATTGCAGAAAAATTTTTTAAAAAATAAATGTTGTTGTATTGGGAAAAAACCACAAAATGATTCTCTTAAAGGACTAAGTGCGGTTTTATGCATTTTTTGCCCCCAAAATCAAAGTTTAAGAAAGAGCTTTAAAAATAAGGTGAAAGATAGTTAAAATCATGTTGGAAATAAATGTGTAAAAGGTTATCACCACAGTGACGTCATAATGTAGAAATGACGTCATGAAGATTGCATTATTTTGATAAATTGATGATTTGTGGCAAAATATGGGTGTTTTGCGATGGTTTTTCGACTAGGAAACATCGAGCGCAGGCTTGCTCAAGTACCATTTTTTAGTATAATGTGTATAACTATCTGAAGAAAAACATATGTTAAAATCGCATTTGAGCAGACCTGCGCTCTATACTTCCGAATGCAAAATATAGAGCAAAAATGAGAATATTTTCATTTGTTTGCAAATTTGCGGGAATTGGGTCATTTAGGTGACGTCATAGATAAACAGCGATTGATCAATGATGACTAAAATCAACATCAAAGTTATAGGAATCCTCTATACAATGATTTGTGAAGATTTTATTTTTATACGATACAATTTAAAAATTGGTTGAAATCGGGGGCAGATATTTGACCATACCGCACATAGTCCTTTAAGAGTATTCTAAGGTACTAATGGCAAATCTCTGGTAAACAAATTGAAATTTTTTTCAATCAGTCGTCAAATGCTTAATCGACAATTCTATACCCAAAACACTACCTAAATAGCAATGGATTGAATAACAAAAATTGATGAAGATCGGCAATAGATTCCCATCAGGTGGTAAATGGTCGGAAATTGAGTCTGAAAAATGGTGGGAATATTTGCACTACCCTCACACCCATTGCCCGAGATTCCGTCATTGTTACCGGCAAATCATCATTGTTAGGAAATACAAAATCAAGCCACGATTGCAAATAATCAATAGACTTATAATTCAAGGGTGATAGACTTTACAGAAATATCACATTATGCATTTGATTAAATCCAATTTGTTTTCAGTTTTAATGTTATAGAAGGGGAAATAAATAATGGCATAGTCCAATATACAACCAATAAATATTGTAAAAACTCATATGTACTGGACATTAAGTGAAAAAACTCTAGGCACTTTGTGATTAAATTATATTGGTGATTGATATTTTGCAGTTATTTTCAATCAATAACTATTGTGTTATGTTCAATTTTCAGATTTGTTATTTTAAATTAATTGTAAATCAGGTTGTTTTCTATTAAGCCGATATCTATTAAAATACAGGTAGCTGACTTCGTAAATAATCTCAATTTTAACTTGTCAAAATCATAACTTAATTAGGAGAAAAATTATGGATCAAGGCAACATTCTAAAAAGGTCTAGAAATTCTCCCTTCAGGGGGATATAATATGACTTTACAAAATCAAATTAATCTTGATTCTAGCATTCAAGATATCAAAAAAAATCTTGGAAAAGGCAAAACAAAATAAAGATCAATAAACAGGAACTTAATCAAATGAGTAGCAAGCTTCTCATCTAGATTCAAAATTCAAAGAACAATTTTCAAAAGAAAAATTTAATTTACAGCACATCTTATTCCTCTTCTATTGAACTGACTGCAAAGTCACACCAGTCCTGCTTCAGCTATCACCAGGCTGCATCAAGTTAAACGAAAATACATCACCGATTCTGCAATCCAATTGACTTTCCTTGTTCATCCCTTCCCATCATTCCCTGGAGACAGAAGCAACTTATGGAAATGAAGGAGGCGCGAATTTTATGTAAGAGACATTTGAATTTTTATCTAGGTCAAGTCTCTGCGCATAATAAAAAATAAATAAAAGGTCTCTGTGTATTGTTATAGTCTTAAAAAAACTTGAAGGTCACTGCTTGACAACAAAAGCTTTATGAAGTTATTTTTCTGACTGTTGAAATAAATTAATGTAGAGCAGGATTTACTATTTGTGAAATCTGATGATAATGTTTACACAATTACCCTACATTGCTGCACATTAAGAGTTTTTTGTTGTCTGTCCCATGTATTCAATATCTGCATGGTTTAATATGACCTTTGCAAATCTCGTTTATTGATAATCCTGGATAATGGATGCCAAATTTTCTTCTAACTAATGGAGTGATTTGCAATTACAGTTATACCACAGCAGATTCATAATTATTATGGTAACACATCAAAAAGCAATTCCAGTCATGAAGAATTCTGATGATAATCAAGCAAAAATAAAAATGTGTTTTTAAATTTTTTAACAGTGGCCATAATCATCTTGTTGATGAAGGCCATGTACAATGTTTGGTGATTATGGTGAGAGATTGATTCACCATCAATTCAGCTCTTTGCAATGCAACTAAAACAAACTATTGCAACGGTTACAGACCCATTAAATGGTCATTAGACACAGAATCAAACTCCACGAACCTCTTTCAAATACAAAACACTTAATCAACATATAAATTCAGCTTCAGTATTCAAAGCAAATTCTTAATCTGACTACCATCTTTAACATTAAATTTTTGTTTGGCATTTGATTCAAAATTGACTCTCATTAAAAATCACACTGCTTCCTTCCTTGACGTCTTGTCCATGTTCCATATTTACTTTTGTTTCTGAGCTTGACACAATATGTCTTTAACCTTGACAATGACTTTTAATTTGACCTTTCCTTCTGTTGAACCAGTGTTTGTGATAATTGGAGTCAGATTGTAACTGATTGTAATACTATTTGTTAAAGGTATAACATATACTTAAATATCTGAGATTTCATTATCTCATCTTATTTTTCAGCCAGGAATTATGGTACATGCATTTCTACAGCATGCACATGGTCACTGTCAAATAGTCCCAATTACCAGTTGTACTGTACGTAATATAGATCGTAACCAAAGTCATTCAGAAAAACAATTTTGTTTTGCTATGTATATATATTTCCAGAATGCAGTAGGATAGGTGTTGAGGGGAACCAGGAGAGAAATCCATTAATGAGGCATTCAATCAGACGTAACAGTTCTCTCCACACACAGATGACATATTTCTGCTACAGAGGGGCGCGAAAAATCCATTGCCTGGCTCTGTAATCTGAGTATTGACACATTCCCTGACTTGGCCCCGACAGACCAGAGTTACTGCTGACCAGCTTGATAAAGTCTCTTGCCAGACTGGACTGACAGGTCTGTGTACCAAGCCATCATTAAGATGGAGGGCTCCCTTCTTCAACTTTTTTTTACTCTCCCCTTTCTTCCTCCAAACCAGCTATAATAGCATAATAAAGCCTCGGTAACCATGTCATTTCATAAGAAAGTTCTCTGACAAGTATGTACTGGTATTTATTAAGCTTGCTTCCATACTCTGACACAATTCTCACAAAATGCATTATACCACAGATGGATTATACTGATCTAATTTCCATGTTTCCTGGTTGTATTTTCTCATATGTTAGGTGAACAGAAAGTGCGATGGCCATAAAGCGTCTAAACATAGCGTGCTGCAAATGGTTAATCATTTTTTCCCCCACTGCATGGTGCCATAATTCTGCAAAACTACGCCATCATCTGCATTTTGCTTCATTTTCCCACAAATATAGACGACAATTTGAAGAAAATATATTACATGATTGTATTAAAGTGCACAAGACTTTTGAAGAGCTTTCCATTCCAATTTGCGATGAAACCTTACTGCAAATGTTGTGCAAAAGTAAAGAATAAATGGGGGGGGGGGGGGAAAGAAAAAAATTTCAAGAGAATTCCATTGTTCTCCTATCTGCTGTAAAAATCTCCAATTCAATTACGTACAAAATACAACATGCTTTCTTTGATTTTTCCTCATTTTGATCCGTCTTCTGCATGATGTTGTTCAAAAGGTTTGAAAATCAGTTACGGTAACATTGCTCCCTACATAATGATTGAATTGACCCATATTTGTATACTTGTTATGTAGTTAATGAGGATGGAGAGCATTCAAAATTAACCTATTTGTACCTGAAGAACATCTTTTGAATGTGGGTCTAATAAGTAACCTGTTCACAAAATAGAAACATTTAAGTTTATAAACATTTTATTCATTAAATTTAGTGTACTTCTATTGTAACAAGATGTCTATGGGCCTTGGAGCTAGCCCTATATAAATATCCAAAAGATAAATTTATAACAATTCTTTTGTACAAATATATATTTGTGATAATGTATCTCTGAGGGTTTTCTAGCTTCAATTAAAGCAAATTTGACCTTTAAACCAATAATCGGAATTTCTCTGTACAGCAGTTTTGTTCATGATCCTTCAATGCATTTACGGTAGAATCCAGAACAAGAGTTTGACAATTTTAACTACTGTTGAATCATTAGATTTCGTGGTGGCTCAATTTTCGTGGAATTTGTGGGTACCTCTCATCCATGAATAAACATTCTCCAAAAATTGAAAAATTAGGGTAAAAAAATCATATTTCCTTTTGTAGGTATAAGAAAATACATGTAATTACCTCCCCACAAACCTGTAAAATTTAAGCAATCCACGAATTTTAATGATTCCACAGGATATGTGTGATTTGGTATTTAACCAATAATTTTACATTACACATGTAAATTGGCCTATTCTAATCAGTGAACAAGGGAGCAAAGGAGATACAAAATTGCTTCAGAAATGGAATATTTCAGCTTGACGTATAACAGTGAAAAAATAAAGTATGTAGCACACAATCAATTTTATAGTTTTTTGCAAGTTAAGCGATACATTTTCACTCACAATTTTAATTATGAATATATGCAATTATTTTACAACATTATTTTAATTTTATAAAATTTACATAACTTTATTTTACAAAAGAAAGACAAAACCGTGGTGATTCTTCTATATTGTCACTATACTTAATTGTCAATAGATTTTCAGAAGTTAATTAATATCACCATCCATCATTTATACCACAGATAGTAATTACAGTGCATACAAATTGGTGTTTACTCTATAAACACATTCAGCGATGTTTGCAGTATAAATTTGGATCTTTAATGGGCAAACAAGATTCACTGATCACTGCAATGTACTGAAGGCAAAACACTACATAATCCTAAAAATGCCCAATTATGGAGCGTGAATCCTTGAAACAACACTTGATTAGCATTTCATTCCGCCCTTTTAAAGCCGTTAATGTTTTATCTTGATGCTCTATAACCCATGCCAGCGGCCATCTAAGTTATCTACCCATGAAACGCTTTAAGACTATGTCATAAAAAGAATTGTATGAAAATGATCGTTCCTAGAAAAGGCAGCAAATGTGTTGAAAATTCAGTGACTGAACTATAAGTGCATGAATTACAAAAGTGCCTATCTCCATATCAAAATCACCAACAGATCATTGTAAAAATATGGCTTTAAACTTATACATGTATGATGTTGTTATAAAATGATAATTTAACCAGACAGAGAAAAGTGCTATTACGGTGGTATGGCCCCATAACACTAAGCTCTTACCTGTTTATTCTAATAGCTTGATCACCCAGCCAATGGAAAATGATTTTCACTCACAGTGCTTAGATACTCTGAAAAAAAAAAAAAGAGGAGTGAGAAACCTTTAGCAATATGGAAAAAACCATAAACTAGGACTACACTTTACATATATTCATATTTTTAATGTTTTCCTGCAACCATGCAGAAAAATAAAATGGTGTTGAGTATCCAGTTACCTGATTCATGCCGCGAGAGAGAAACATGGGGGTATATTTTATTCCTTTATAGTCAATAGATCACATTCTTGGCAATCAATTACATCTTTTGTAAATATGATGGATTATTAGGCCCATCATCCAAATATCTTTAGTATGATCAAGAGACAGAATTCAAAATCAAACACATTATTTTATTGATACTACATACAAAATAAATCTGTATTAAACCACAACTTACAGCACAAGGCAAAATTGCGATTGTTTTAAGGATGTCAACATATGAGGAAGAGGCATGCTTGCCATGTGGTTGCTGTAATTTTGAACTTAAACAAAACAGCACAACGATCTGAATAGTAAATGTATAAGTAGAGAGTAATTGTTTGTTGACCAAGCCGCAGAGAATTCCATCAACCTTACAAACAATCTGATGTTCTAAGGCATCTGTAGGGATTGGGAGAGGGATAAACAAACAGCCTGCTGAGAGATGATGCAGTTTTACAAGGCCTCTTCCCTCAGAATGTGGTGTCCAAACAAATTATTGTTATGTCAGAGATATTGCTCTCAAAGTGATAAGGAGTAAAAAATAAAAAAAGCTGAAGTGCACAAAGAAAAAAATACTCTCTCAATACCACTCCTTAAATCTTTCAAAAACGATTATTTTTCTGCATAACAACATTGCCGCCATGTATCTGCATAAATCAGAGATTCACAGATATCGTCAGGTTTTGAAAAAATTAAGATTTAAAAGCTCCTGAATTTATCACATGACATAACTAATTAAAAACAATCAAACCTGAACTAATACTAATTTAATGATACAATCTCAATGATTAAAAAAATTACACTGATGCATATGATATTCACTTTTCTAAAACAAAAATACTAGAAAACCTTAAATTTTACCTTAGAAAACTTGAATCCCACCAAGTTCCTCAATATAAAGCCCACCTATTCTATTAAACGTCACCTCTTTGCTAATCAAGCAGACGCTGAATCTAAAATGTTGATTGTATCTAAAGTGAGCATGGCCCCTTTGGTCCTGATGGCAGTACAAGTTGATTCTTCCCCTCCTATCACTCTTCCAGCGTGATTCAGTGCTAGCATCATCTCATAAATTCTGGCACTGCATTGCTCGAAATCAATATGGAAATTCTCTTATATGCATTTATTTTATTACACAATATATCTTACATACATCCATGGACACTAAACCAAAATTGACAGCTGCAGCATCTACTGTTCAACTAATAGACTTAACATCTCACCGACTTGTAATCAAATCAAGACAACAACAAAAAAATACACACAGTTTAACCAAGTAGAAATGAGTCCATTTCCCTTTCAGCCAATCAATACCACAGTCCTTCCTTTTGGTCTATTCTAGGACCCTTGCTCACAAATAACAGTAATTCTTCTATCTTCGCCCTTAGTCCCCCATTCACTAGTTGATGGAGGACCCTTTTACATAAATTGGCCACAATGACCATCGATCCCTCTAATACTCGATTAAATGTCAGCCTTAGTAGGGAATATTCGAGTTATCAACGTCTTTACCTGTCATCTGGACAGCCAGTGCTGAGTACCTTAACCTCCCAGATAGGGGGTTTCTCAGAGAAGGGGGTGGATTATTTCAATACATAATACTACAATGAAAAATTGTCCTGTCACTCTTCTCTTCTCAAAACCGACAGGATGTTGACGTTGATCCTATATTATACATGTAGTACTTAAACCTAAAGAAGTTGGGATTATATATACATGTATATGCATATGTATTTAATTTGGCACATTTTAGAGAGTTTCAAAATTGAGCAAACCAGAGTGATAATATCAGAAAAAAAAATCTAAACCATTACAAGTGCAAACAACGGATAGTATTAAAACAGCTCTCTTGCATCCATTTTCCATCTTAAGAGTTGTAAGACTGCAGAGATATGGATCAGAAAAGCAAACATGGACTTTTTTTTTTTTTTTTACCTTACCACACAACTTGGGAATTTCAACAGCAACAAACCAAGTTTACTCACTGCATAAATTCTTGCACTGTCAATCAAATATGTACTTTTATAGTCTTAGCAATGCATTTTGAATGCAAATATTGTTGAGATTTGTATAAATCTTGACAGATCTTGATTACACGAGCACAAAAAACATTTTTGTCTGCACGTTAGTCATAATGTGTGAATCATGAAAACACCTAATAATCATGGCAGATCATCATGCTATAAGGCTTTTTATCAATCAAAATAAAACAACATATATGATGTCAAGAAATTAGAGAACCACTTTTTTAAAATTTGAAATGAAAAGCAATAATTTTGTTTGTTCATCAGACCAATTGCAAAAAGAAAGTTTCTTTTATTAATGTTATGGATTTTCATGGCGTAAATGCTACATGTATTCTTTGTTACATATAGAGTGTGCTGTTATTCTCTGTTATATATAGAATGTACTGTTATTCTCTGTTACAGATGGAGTGTGGTGTTATTCTCTGTTACAGATAGAATGTGCTGTTATTCTCCGTTTCATAAAGAACGTGCTCTTATTCTCTGTTAAATAGAACATTTTATCTAATATCACAGGGAAAATAATTATTCTCTGCTCAGACTATTTAAGACAGGATGTACATGTATTTGGAATTGTAAATTGCATGCTAGATATATGTGGTCTTCAAGCATTAAACAGATTGTAAAAAAGTTTTACCATACAAAGAATTTACACTAAAGTGCCCATTAACTTCCATTATTTGCATGAACACAGATTTGTTTCAACACTAAGCCAGACATGTTAAACCCCTACAGTGGGAGATCGCCATGAGGATAGAAACTGTTACATCACTACGTCCTTGGCAAATAATAGCCCAGGATTTCACTCTTGCCTGAGCAACTCTTTTTATCCTGTATTATGGCTTTAACAGCCTATTTCTATCTCTAGGTAAACTATGAAATGCCACTTAATCTATCATTAAAGTGTACCATTTATCACACATACATCCATTCATGTTCAAAGCTGCTTGTTCAACATTTCAGTAAACAGCCCTACAGACAGACGGACAAAGATAACAAGATAAAATCTTGTGCTAACTAGCACAAGCTCTATAAATTCTTCCTGCCAAAATGCCATTTCCATTGCCAAATTTCCTTTTTCTTTCTGTTGTATATTTTCCAGTCTCTATAGAATTCAAGACAATCTTACCTTGAGGACTCAACTTTTCCAAGATTTGCGGGTCTTTGCTTTTGCAAAGGTAGATCAAAGATCCACTGACTGCCCCATAGTGGGCTGTGGCAATTATAGAAATCATATCTACCTTTTGCTTGGCAATCTCTTCTGAGGATCCAATTTCCCTTACTATGCATATTAGATTTTTTTAACACTGGGTACATCCTTTTATAAGCTTTTCCCCATGATAAAAACATAGAAAATAAGGTATTACTTCAAGATGATGTCTCTGAAATTCTACATTTGTATGACCATCAGAAAAGCATTGATCAGTTTCCCCTTCCTAAAATATTAATTAACTATTTCAGGTAAAGTACATATATTGCTTAGAATTTCTTATCGACAATGATTAAATATCTCTATATAAAAAGAAATCATGCTAGATGGAAAAGACATTCCACCTTAGTTTTGATTTACAGCTTCATCATGACACATACAATAACAATACACAAAAATGCAAATTGTGTATTTGGCTGATGTTTAACATGATAATCAAGGCTTCTCTAATGGCTAGTAATGGGTGAAAAGGTTCAAGTCAAGGGGAGCAGACAAATACCTTGAATTTGTAGCCTGCAATGAACTCCATTTAGGACAGTTTTCTTTGAAGTTTCTATATGTTTGTATGCTTTCAAATAAATGTTCTTGATATATATATATATTCTTTGAATAGCTTGCTTTTTCTTGCTCTAGGTAATGGAATTTTATTCCCATATTCTGGATCAGATCCATACGTTACCAAAATAGCTTCAAAGGGGATGAGTCTTCCTATAGAGATAGAATGGAGTGTTTGAATGGTCTCTCTCGGACTCTTGTGTGTTTGTTTAAGTGGATTGAATTATATCAAACATAGGCTCATATTAGTGACCTATCACCATAGTTACGCAGCTTCCACTAAATCTAGTACATCGCCATGCATACTGGTAAATATATATTAAAAAGGTACATCCAGAAATCTTCCAAATATCATAGATGCCAATCATACCAGGTAATATTTTCACAATATTTGCTACAACTTAGTGACCAATGCTTACACGACTTGTCCACTAAAATCTCTGAAGGGAAGAAAATGAAAGAGGATATTTTTGAAGAAAAAAAAAACTTTCAATACATGTAATACTGGTACTTTTTTAGCAGTCAGCTGGTACACCAAGTAGCCTTCAATCATTTAACATGACAGCAAGCTGGTGTAAAAATTGTGGATATAAGAAATCATTGAAAAGAGGTCAAAAACCTTGAAAGTATCCTCTGTATTTGTCACCACTATGTGAAAGTTTATAATTATTCCATTCTTGGAGGATTTTGCTTTGTAATGCAATTCTTATTTCATTCAAATGAGTGAAATAAAAAACTGGTGATTACATGGTCCAGCTACATCAGTGACAATATACATCACCATGAAACAGGTTCCCATGAATGTCTTGAATGTTATGTCTTTTATCAAACAAAATTCACATTCATCTTCATCAAAAGGAATCAAGTAAAAAAATGTAAATTTTTTATGATCTACACCAACGCATTAAGTCAAATCAAAAACTGTCTACTCTAAATCATTTATGACATTCAATTTTGACAAGAGATTCACAATTCAATCACTTTTAGAGCATATTATACTCTATGAATCAAAGCTTTGGATTTAGCTTAAAATTGTTGGGAGCAGAATGATTTTACTTATAATGCAGCTTCTACCATAGAATCTTATTTTCTTCAAAAGAATGGCTAAAGTAAATTTTATAAAGTAAGAGAGTTTGAACTGAACAACGAACACTCCAAGACCAATTTTAAGCAAAATATTGGAAGTGCTCAAATCATTAAATGTTTGTAGTCTGGGAGAAGAACAACCAACTTAATACTTACCTAATCCAATTTGACATTTTGCTACAGCAAAAATCAATTGCATCCAAATGAATAATTCATTAAATTCTTTGTTTAGGGGTAGAAAAATGTATACTACTATGTAACGAACATGGCAGAGCCACCTAGCATCCTAAAGAAAATACATCAAAGACCGTTATACACTCATGGGAGCGAGATAGCGTTGAGGATTCGGTTTCAATAATGCAAACTTAAGGATACATCGGGGTCCACTTGAGATACAAAATGGATAAGTAAATCAAATCAGACCCTATACAACAATACATCTTGATTTCCAAAGAGACTGGAACTGGTTTTGCTGACCTCATATTACAATAAATGAATATATGTACCTATATATCTTGCCCAAATTCCGATATATCTTAATTTGTTTCTTAAGAGACCATGGGTAAGTGGATGACCTAACAAGAGCCAGTTTTGTTAATTTTAAAAGGGATAGATGGCTGTGGCCATTTTTATACTGTATTAATCTCCTTGCAACAAAGAGTTCTGTATATAAAGATAAGGAAAATACTCAAATTTTAAGATAAAAATATTTGGATGTTTTTCTTTACTGTAAGATTTAGTTTATGGCAAAAAATCATATCTAAAATTTGAAGGTAGATCAGTGTTTGTTAATTTGTCAAGCTTTCAGCCTCCTGAAGTACACTTTAGAAGGCTCTCTGCTTCAGCATCATACTTTCTCGTGATTGTGATCCACAAGGAGAAATCCAACTTTCCCTGTATATGGAACAATTCCACAAACAAACTATAGTATTCCCTGGTCCTCATAATTATCGGTAGAACAAACCATGCATCAAATCTCTATACCCTCTCTAAGAGAATTTATGGACTGTAACACTCAGTAATAAACCAGAATTCATAATGATGTAGAACTTGATTGTTTCGAACAAATAAATCAATTCCGATTCCTCTCTGATTCCTGATATGATTCCATAGATTACATGATCTAAGTTATTAAGGATAAACACTTTTTCTTCCTGGGAAAAGTATAGAAAAAAATCAAGCTGTAATTATCCCTTTATAAAGGTCAATGACCAAGGACCTGAATTCTTTCACTCATCACCTTAATTTGTAGTTTAATTACTACTGCATTATTCAAAATTCAACTGTTTCAAATTTTGTTCTCATTCAAATGCAAATATGCAAGTTTGTACTGATGATATATTCATAAATGCAAGGTTTATGATGGATGAAAACATGGAATTTTACTACATGACAAATTCTTCAACATTGCTGAAGAGAGAAATCAATGTTTACTAGTCTAGTACCTCTAATTTATGACACATTACATGCACAAATCTTGATTTGCATTTTTTTAAGAACCTGTTTTATTACTCACTTTTCAAATCAAAAAAATATTCCCAGTTGATGTGACCAAGAATCCTTTCCAATTTTTTTAGATGCAGGCTTAATTAAATTGATGGCCCTTTTGGAGGGAAAAAATATTTAACAACTGCTTTGATAATTTAACACACATGGACCAGAATAATTCAACATATTATGATTCCCCCAATGCATTCGTACGACTTCAGTCCTCTGAAATCTACATGTATTATGCTGTACGTGTTCTAATTCTGGTCCTAGAACAATTGACATGATTAGCATGCATGACCGATAAATGCCTGGCTGTTGTATTAATCCATCAGTAAATGATTTTAATGAGGAATTGTAACAATTTAGTCAATAGAGCTATCTCATTAGTGCAGACAGATAGCTATTCTAAGCTCTGTACCAATCCTCTTATCTCGAATATGATAGTCACACAAACAGAGCTATTAAATATTTCTCAGAAGGAATCACCACAAGGCCAGCAGAAGAACAAAACAGTTTACTCGTGTTTACAATGATTTTAAGTGCCCTCCAAGAAAATGTATTACTAAGCTTATTTGCATACAAGCAAGAAAACAAAATTTGTGTGCACCAGTATGGCTGCAAAATTCTAAAAAGCAAAAAATACACTTGCATACATTGAGAAAAATAAATGTTTATCGGTACATGAATACTCTTGACTTACCTTAGGTTTTGGTGAATTCAATGATATGCATAAATCTTCTGCCCACAGTTTCTGTAAAATGCAAGAAAAATCCCTGTTAAAAGTTAATGCGTTAAGTGACAAGACGGTCTGCGTTCAACGGACACGGTGTACATCTATACCCTACAGTCAACCTCTAAGTGACTCTGAATCAAAAGGCATTCCACTAATAAAAAATTCACATGAAACTTATCAAATCTACCAGAACTGTGAAACTGCCCTCCAGTCATATGACACTTGTGCTCTGATTTAATCAGACATAATTACAATGTCATAATTTTTTTTTCTCTGAATGAATCTACGTGATGGTGAAGACACTTCATAAATATAAGGAAAGGTGGCCCAACTACCGATAAATAACTTCTCCTCTTAGGATTCTGAAAAAGTCAATTAGCTCTAATTCTTCATCAATAAGTTCAGCCCTCCCAAAAAAGAATTTCCACAATCAATGGAAAGACATCTAGAATTTTATTGGTGTTAAACAACCCAATAATGAGGGTTATCTCCCCTTAAAAGCAATATCTTTCCATCACAAGGGCAAAAGTAACCTTTTGTAGCAATTATGTCTGATCAGTTGATAACCACATACCATATTTAGATTCTAATTGGTTTTGCTGACTGAGAGATACTTTGCAGCATGTTAACCCCACCCCCCACCCCCCCACTCATTTAAAAAAAGAAAAAGAAACTTTACATGGAAGATCTAATTGAGTATAACTATGTTTGGCATCAAATAAGATAATGCTTTATACAGATTTAAATATGTCTCATGCTTGCAATGCTTGCACATTCAGCTTCACTTGATTCTCTGATTTTTTGCAAATAATTGAACTGTTAACCCCCCCCCCCCCCCTCCACTTCCTCCTCCAATTTCTCTTGAAATTGTTTTATCAAATTGATACTTAATTAATTAAGCCTATTAAATAAGACCATTGACTCAGAGGAATAAACTCTCATTTTTTCCCTTGCACTATGCCCGCTGCAGGGAGGAGTATTAAGCTAAATCAATTTTTGTGCCCTAATCAAGATTAATGGGTGACAATTTTTTTCCTTTACTCATTTGCCTTCTGTGTTAATGAAATAATCTAATTTGATGCTGTCCCAATTGGCCACATGTTAACAATTAATCCAATAAGAAAATTCAAAGCTTAGGGTACCCGTAGGTATTCTTTAACTTTAACCTTTTATTGGGTTATTAGAATCAATCCATCTTTTATCAAAAAACTGTTACTGCATTTATTGCTTATCCGGTATGTATACAGTGTGCATCATTTTTTTCAGATAAGACAAGATTCAATCTTTTCCAAGATGTAGGGTAGAAATTTCTCCACAGTTTACAACAAAGTTTAAAATACCAGTACAATCCTCAATCCTTCAAGTAATGATTTGCGCCCCCCCCCCCCCCCCTCCATATTTGTCCAATAACAATAGCAATTACACTACAACAAAATATATATCTCAAAGTTAAATTAAAATTTTCTGAGTGATAGGAAACTTGACTTCTTATACCTTCAAGAAAAAAATGTGTGATAAAACATATCAACATATATAAGTCTGAATTTCCTGAAATTTGAATGTCAATAAACAAAGAATCCATCCAATTCCTGTAGCCTCCCCCCCCCCCCCCCCCCCCCCCATTTCTCAACAGATCCATTCAAAACAAGATGAATTGAATGTGAATACCATCACCTTACCAACTCCATTTAATCATCTAAATTCATTTGTCACATATGTAGAGGAAAAAGTTTATTGGCAAAGTCCGAAAATGGGTAGATGGATCTCCTTACTGAATTAGGGACGGTAGAGATCAATACCAGCGGCAGTCTATAACAGATGTTCCCACAAGTCAATTATTTCCGGAGTCCAACTGATGGAACGTCCTTTTCTTGGACGTGTTTATA
This sequence comes from Magallana gigas, assembly GCF_963853765.1. Classification (NCBI taxonomy): domain Eukaryota; kingdom Metazoa; phylum Mollusca; class Bivalvia; order Ostreida; family Ostreidae; genus Magallana; species Magallana gigas. The sequence goes on along the minus strand of NC_088859.1, from coordinate 13,722,127 downwards.
AGATCTCTTAGGTCACCTTGGTCTGAATTAAGCATCTACTTCGGGAGCTAGCAATGACTGGGGGTGTTTTAGAATTCAAGTCATAAAACTCGCCTCATTTATTCTTATAAAGTCCAGTTTCTAATAAAATGGCCAACATCTCACTCTTTATCTTAAAATTGTTTTGTATGACAGAAATCTCCATTGGCTATTGCTTGCCTCATAAATTTTCACTTGAAATTTGTCATTCAAAATATTACATGCAAAACTAAATCAACCTGGTCCTGCATACAGAAAAGCAACTTACATGTATAAGAATCAGGCAAATATTGTTAACTTCTATGATCCAATGACTAAATGGCCAACAATGGAATAGACAGGCCTATGTCAATTTGCTGTTTGACAAACTACCCAAAGGCCCATGCCATAACCATAGGCTGTGCCTTGGTGAAATGCTTCAATATTTTTTTTTACATCTCCTTGATTTGGGGATCCAATTTTCTCAATTAACCCTCTAATGCCTTAATGTAATTAAATCATTTGATCAACATCTGCTATTGATTAAAAAAATCATAAGATTTGATTCATACACCAACAAAATTGTATTTCAAACAAAAAGAATGGTCCTGTGATTTTAATTTCCAAAAGAGAACTATGATTCACATTCATGCTAATTGCTGTAGTTGTTTGGGTTCAAATGAGAATCACAAGAAAGTAATCAAAGGAGAGAGAGAGAAAAGAGAGAGAGAGAGAGAGAGAGAGAGAGAGAGAGAGAGAACAATAATGAAATATCAATTTAGTGTGTTACCTACTGATATTTTACTTATTGGTAACAATAAGCTAAACTGTATTTAAACAGTAATATTTTATCCTTTTCAATCTAGTTTACTGCAATTTATTACAAGTACCCTGTACAAGGTTCTGTCCTTTCCTCAGAATATCTACTAATGTGGAAAAACAATTGTACTGAAAAATACACAAGGGAAAAAAAGGCAAATCTGTCGAATTCAGATGGGTCTTGTGCATATGCTTCCAGCATATATCACAACAGTTACAAAATCAATCTGCAGATTTGTCATGCTGACAATTCCTAGGCACCTCAGCCTCTGAGGCAAATCTCTCAGAAAGATTACAACTGGGGAATCTTTATCAAAGACTAAATGATCATGACACCTACTCAAGACATTTGTTTAATTAGAAAAAAAGGACACAATTTTAGTTTTCAAACATGCAAGTTTTGCAGTAAATATGTCCAAATTAAAGAACATTCACAGACATAGTCATGTTTTGGAACCAAAACAATTTGGGTGTAACTTATGGCATTAAATCAGTTGGTGAAGCAAGTGGCCAAAGCAGTTGTCACTGGATGCAACCAGGGCTGCAAATATTCAAGCATATGTGTTCAATGCTGAATGCAGAATGACGATACTGGTAGCATGCAGTCTCCATCAGGAAGTAGAAAACCATCCCTGAAGAAACATCTTACCTTAACCAAATAATCTACTGTCATACATACAGGAGATAGATCTTAAATTTAACAGTAAGACATGACAATGCCTGCAAGATAGAAAGATTTTCTGTGTTTAGTTTCCATAATAAGGGTTATGGTAGAGTTTAATACATGATATATTCTTATGGTAATGCAAGCCTTAGAGGAATTCAGGAAAGCATACATGCAAAATGACCAATTTCAACTTCATATATTTGCAAGTCGCTCTTGCACCCTGATAGATAGCTAATGTATTTTGTTTTGTGTTTAACAAAGCTTTAGGTTGCTCTTTGTACTCACAAGACTGTTATTAATTTGTTAGTTTAAATACTTGTATTTGAAATAGCCAGCCTTTGAAATCCATCCAATGTTAAACTGATAGTATTCTAGAAAATTGTTTCAACTGCAGATGAAATGCAGTTTATCTACATTTGAAGTTAGATATTCAAATACTGTACAATATAACTAACGGAAAGAGTTGGTATAAATACAGGGTGTATGAATCCACCTGCAAGTTATGTAAATCCAAAGACAATCCATGCATAACTACAACTCAGCTATGTTACAGTGCGTTACTCATAGCTGTGTGTTGGAGATTTATCATAATACATATCACATAAACATGACCCGTCAGAATGAGTTCAACAAAAGTATGTATCTGACTCTGGATGAAGCCAATGATAACGGTACTTGCAGACAGAAATAAACCTTGTCTTGCACACTGCAAATACTATTAATGCAAATTTTGCTACCCTTAACAAGTGATGTAGATCAGTAATAAAGGACTTTGGCAGTACACTTAATCGAAATAAATTCTGTATAGCTAAAGTCAATAACATTAAATAATTCATCAGACGCAGACCATCCACAAGTTCAAGAGCCAGTTACCTGTAACCAAGTTATAATGGCTCTGTAATGTTGCATATTCATAATTACTGATACTATCAATACTGATTTGTCTCCCTTGCTTACTCTTTTTGTAGCTGCAAATTGATAATAAGAAAATATATCAGTCATTTGTATATCATCTTATTAAGGCATCAAAGTATACTTTAGATTATTCAACAGTAAACCACTGTCAGTAATATTGGAAAGAAAGACCAAATATACACAGCAGCAGAGCTAGTAAAATTTGTCAAAATTGCCTTTACACCAGGAAGAAGCCAAAATATAAGTAACATATCGATGGAAATAAACCTGCATATGGTGTCTGCTTTATAATTACTATTCCATAATTTTATATAAAACATTGCATAAAAAAACAGCAACTTCTTGGAGGCCATGCAGCTTCGACAGCAATATATTTTCTTTTTTCTTCTTCTTCCTCTCTTGCATAACATACAAAAACGTCCTTCATTTCCTTGTTAATGATGCAAAGAGATGCCCTGATCTTTACATCTATAGAAAATGGATTGTAAGAAGAAATTTGGTTTGAGGAGCTTCACCTGGTAGATCATTAATGGATATATAATGTCCTTAGAATATAAAAAATCTCATTTACATTTTGTTTAAAAAAAATATCTAGACAATAAAAAAATTGACACATGACCTACAGCAAAGCGGTTTTTCTACGTCGTATATATGGCTTTGACACCAAATAATCAGACTCAGAAGCAGCGAGTGTCCTACATCTCAACTCAAGCAAACAGGCCACCGACTCTATAGTAACCAAATGATCCAGACCTTAATTTGCAGAGACTTTATCTTGGACCACTGATCCGCAATGTCATTAGATCAGGAAGCATTTAGCCATTTCAACTGAGCACAAGCAAACTGATACAGCCTTATATTGTATCAAGCCAGAAATAAATAAAATCTTATATAAGCTTCCTTTACCCATCTGAACTATCGTACAGTGTGAATATTCTATATTATTGTAGATTCCTAATTAAACGTGAGGAATTAACATCCGCGTAAAATCATGAGAAGCACACCTCGCAGATTTGTAAAATCTCGCTATTATTTTCTGAGAGTTGTGAACTATAAAAATTTAAAATAAATTTAGCTCAATGTTTGCGATTTTATACATTCATTCATTCTTTTTTTATACAAATTAAACATAGTTAAGTACAGAAGTGAGTATTTTACAAAAAGGCAGGATCGCGGAATTAAGTGCATGTGCAAAATAAGAAATTTACAGTACACACTCATTTATCTCCCAAGTTCTTTACAGTAGATGTACCAATTACACATGTTATTGTTTATCTATTAGAATCAAAATGTTATTTCAATAACTTCTTCATTTGCATCTCTGAGCTGTTTGTAAACACTCAATACATATAATGAAGAATTTTTATGAATGAAACACTGCAACAATATTAAATGCAATCATTAAAATTTCATTTACTACTAATAAAAAAGCCATTAAAGCTTCCTTAGAACTTCCCTAAAACTCTCAAATTATGCCACCGCAATGTTTTAATTAATGGGAAGTCTACATGCAACACTATCTGAAGCATCAAGGTGAGCCAGAATCTGCTGTCAGAATCCCAGGTAAACTAATGCAATAAGTGTTATCAGAAGACAGATTCATCTTGTTCCCGCAGTAATTCCCAGTTCAGATATCACCTAAGCTTCCAGAAGGTTGAATCCATCTCTCAACACATCAATTTCTCTGTAGCAGGTATGCATGGAGGTGAGGTTCGTTCATAACAACAAGCCCAAGACCTGGATCCTTATCAATCAAGAATTCTAAAACAAATTCATTTCTTGTGTTTGAGATTCGATAGCTCAGACAGATTCCTAAATTTTTTTTTTGGCCTTGTGATGTTTTTTCATGACTCACTTAAGTCAGACAGACAGAGCGTAAGGTAAAACTAGTACACAGGATTAACCATTAAACCTGGCCCTTTTCATCATCAGCATTAATTTATTAAGACTGAAATTATGCTTGAGTTTGTGAGTTTAATTACATCAACTTGCTGGAAAAAAAAAAGAAAGAAAGGGCAAAAAGGCCATATGGTTCCACGGAGTGAGTTGCCACTGCAGTGAAATGGGGGGAAAAGAAATTCCATTACCAATGAAAAGTAAACCAGAGACAATCATAAATTACATTTGACATTCATTTCCAGTTAATTATGAAAAAGATTTTCCATTAGATAATCTCTGCTGCATGTGCATCGCATAAAAGTCACAAACATCAAAGAGAGGCAGCTAGTGTTTGTCCAAAAGGACCACCCCAGGTAAACCTGGCACTGAACATTCCCACATCCATTAATCAGAAGCCCAAGTCCATCAGCAAGACAACCCCCCCCCCCCCCCCCAAAAAAAAAAAAAAAAAAAAAAAAAAAAAAAATATATATATATATATATATACATATATATATATATATATATATATATATATATATATATATATATATATATATATATATATATATATATATATATATATATATATATTTTTAGTTAGTGTAAAAACATTGCTAATAACCAAACTAATAAAACATTTTACCACTGGTGAAAGTAGATTTAAAATATCCCAGTTCTTGTTAAATTCGTTTTAAAACATCCCAGATGTTATGATCAATTTTCAAATCTTTTATCTCTTAAATTAGCTTTAAAAAATCAGAGGAATTAAAAAAAATAACTAACCTCTTCCCACTTTCTTATCCTTTCTCTCTTCAACAAATCATACAAACACAAGTGCTCCTTCACAATACTAGCATATTTTTATCTTATATATACTCCATCATATACTTGTAATTCCTCCTCTTTAAAAAAATATGGTATTAGCATCCAACATCCTCTCCCATAGTGAAAAAAGCCTAATCAGAGCTCATTTCTTTGAAAAAAATGGCTTTTATCTCTCACAAATGATCGGGCATGCAAGAAAAAGTCATATGGCTGCATCAGTTGATTTGGCAGGTACCGGTAGGTGTTTATATATATCATTAACAAGGATCCTCGGGGAAAGGTAAATGCACTCAACTCCCCTCTCCAACTTGCTCTCTGATACTTTTGCCCCTATCTTTTTATATTGGACATTTCTGAATATTTCTTGACCACAAACTCAATATTACCTTTCTGTGGCCTGTTTCTTAGCCAGTCAATACACTATGGATATTTTTTGCTTCAGACTCTCGTAAGATCATTCAGGGAAAGGGGGAGAGTGAGTTGTGACTACTAAATCATTCATTGTAGCCTCAATCTCGGACTATTTCTTTTCTCTCCATGGCACCAAATGTGTGGAAGACATAATCTGAATTTATTACAAATCAATTTTTTTTCTCTCTCTTGACAGAAATATTCCAAAACAGACTTGCATAGAAGAGTAAGTGTATATTTGTGATGCATTTGATTTTTCTCCAATGTTTTACTAACAACTTGTTCCTTCTTTTTAAAAGTAAATATTCCTTATACTAATTAGTTCAACAGTTATATAATGAACAAAAAATATGAGGAGGGGGTTAAAATTCATTTAAGCTAACAAAAAGAGCCCCAGCACATGAATAAATGATGGAGTTATGAAAGTGTCCTTTATACCCCTTATAATCCATCTTTTCCTTCCAAAGTGTAGCTCTGACATTCAGTTTCTGTCAAGAATCATTAGTACGTTTGTTTTTGGTGAGATTTTTTGTACTCAAATGTTCAGGCAGAGTGAAGGAAGATGTCCGACCACTTCATAGATTTTCCCCCTCACAAGAAGAATTTTCAACACAGGAAATCAATTTAACAGAGTGATATTCTCTCATCTTGAGAAAGGGAGAAAAAAAATGAGGTTTTTGGGGTAGAAGCAGTTATACGTGCTATTGTAGCGGTTTTATGGCAGTTCTGGCATTCTTGACTATAATCAAACAGATCACGTCGCAGAATTATGTAATTAATGTGAGTTAATTGATTTTTAAAAGGTAGAAACAAAGAAATCAATGAAGGCTTTGCTCCTAAGAATCAGGTTTTAAGATTAAAAAAACAGAAAAGAACGCAGTCAGCAAACATCATGCAAGCATCAAGTGACTCAGATTTTCTTCCCGCCAAACATGTCAAACTTAACCGTTGCTGGTTTCGTGCCTTATCAGGCACCATGAATATTATATCTAGCAATTCATATCAAAAGGGTAGAAATTGAATTAAAAACCCATTCTACAATTCTGCTACAAAATCTATTTGCAGGATCAAATTATCCTTGGGGAAGATACTATCTTCCAAAAATTAATGCAAAACAAATTTCTTTCCCTAGTATAGTTTGGCTGAGGGCTTAAAGATACACCTATTTAATACAAAATGGGCATGACTTTATCACATTTATCATATATTGAAAAAAAAATTAAATAAAATAGAATTCATAGAACTCCACATAAAGATGGAAGAATGATATCAATAGCTATATTCTTAAACACAAAACAAGTGCATGGCCCTTTCCACTTGCAAATATTACACAATTTTTCAAACTAAACCCAAACATTAAACAAATAATTATAATAAGTACAATGTACAAAAGATGGAATTGAAACAAATAACTTCAGCTTAGTCTTTTATACTCATTACAGCTTATTGATATATGAATGATCATACAAGACTTTTTCACAGTTTACTATAATTTCAACGATTTTTCATGATTGATTTACATTTGGTAATTATAGAGACCTCTCTCCAAAAGTGACTCCACATTTCATTATATATTGACAATTTCAACAACACGTACCTGTGTCCAAACATCAACACATCAGTCTATAGATTGTTTTTTCTGTAAACAAATAAATTCCTTGCGGTCTATCTGACATCTTGACCGTGTTTGATACCATGTGCTGTATAAACACACAGTGTTCAGCTCCTTTGCGAGAAATAAAGAGCTAGAATAAATGTAATGGGATTAATTCACACCCATCTTCATCCATCTCATTTTGAGCTTCTGGATGCTTTGCGGGTTTTTTTAATGTTAGAGGTATCTTTTTGATCCCTTTTTATTTACACAAGATGCACTAGAGTTGGATATGGGCCCACAATTTGACCCAAGGGGTGAGGTTTTCCAAAAACGTGATGGATGAATTAAACTTATGTCTTACTTTATTCACATTTTACGTGAGGGGAGCCATTAAATGATGAATCTTAACACCCACAATTGGTAAACAGGTGAAGAAACACAGTGAGTGCCACTATATAAACTACAATACAAATAGCCTTAGACAATATCATTCTATCAGATTTTTTTATCTTCCAAACTTGCTTGAGAGTTAAAATTCAATCCAGAGAATGTAGAATATCTATCTATCATAGGCATTGGAAGGGGGGGGGGGGGGGTAAGTATCAAGATTTCTAATGTCTGATAAGTTTAGCCAGCCCCCCCCCCCCCCCCCCCCCCTTACACACTCAGTATTCAATTTGCTTCCGAAGCTACAATCTATAATATTTTCAGATCATGTTAACAAGTACTCAGATGCATGACATGCTTGTATGGTGCCAATTTAAAATAATAATTATTTTTAATTAAATTACTGTTAGTGTTCACACTGCATCTCTACATGAGTAATCAAAATTTGAAACCTATAAAAAGTGAAATACAGCTAATATAGTTAGAGATCACATTTCTTTGCTGTGTACACTAAATTTTTGCTATAAAATTCATGCAGTACGTCATAATTAATGTGATCATGCTTTTATTAAAAACTCTGTTTTATAATACCTTTCAGTCAAGAATGGAATTCATACTCTCGTATACCTATGTAACAGGGATTAAAGAGGGAATATAGATTTCTGAACTAGGTATTATATTGTGACCTTGACCTTGATTTGACCTTCAAAAAATGCTTTCTGAAACTTTTTTACAACTTAATAATTTCACTTTTAAAGAGTTCATGATTTAAGTTACAGATAAGAAAGATGGACTTTTTAAACACATACCCGTTTGTCTTTGATCCCTGAAGCTGAAAATGCAGCCACGTTACATCAGTGTCATAGTCTTACAAATGACAGACCATTGAGCTCAGTGACTTATACCAGCTTAGCCGTTGTTTTTTTTTTTTTGGTCAAGATTTATTGGATGAGTTCCCCCCCCCCCCATTTTCAATAACAATGGCTACTACGTTTTTAATTTTTAATTTTCAATCCACAACATGAAGCGTTAGTGTTTAGAACACTTGTTTCCAAAACAGTCACTTTGATCTTATTAACTTGACCACATACTAGCATTGACCTTCAATTGACTAATACATTAAGTGTCTGTTTTATAAAGTTCAAAGATTTACAAAGATGGTCAGATCAACCTTATAAACAATATATATTCCCCCTACATGAAGAGGGGGCATGGAAATTTAACTCACCTACCCGCTTTTATTTCGCTGCTTGCAATGACAAACTCGAAAACTTGATTTTCAAGAAGAAATAAATACTGATGTTCCAGTCTGTTAAATTTTATCTCTTTTTAACGTTCTTGGGGATCATTAGAAGCTAGTTCAACTGACACTTCCATGAACCCTAGTATTAAATTTGAATTCATTTGTGATTAAACAGGACAAATAACAACAAAAAAATGTTGGCAAATAAATATTTAACAGTTTCAAGGAAAACTCAGATGTCTTCAAAAAAATTTCTTAGAATCATGATTTGCATGATCAAATTTGCAACCACAAAAACGAATGTGCAGTTTCCAAAGTTTGAAATTTGAAATTTTATTACCTCAGCATAAATTTGTGTATAAATCAGCAAGATGAACACCATACCATCTCACACTGAACAGGCTGATCAAAGCACATTGAATGCATGTCTTCATATATGCAGAATTTTGTATCAAACTTGAGCAATTTACACTAGCTCCTACAACAATCAATGTATTGAAAACTTATAACTTAAACATTCTCTTAACAGCTTAAGTGCTCACCCTTGTTAAACAACAGACCCAGTGATTTTCGATAAAATTGCTCTTGTTAAGTTTCCTCATCATTTGTTGAGAACATGCATGTATTCAGACCAACAAATTTAGATGTTGACAATGTTCTACAATATTGTACATTAACTGTAACATCAAGAATTATTAATTTCTAACCTTGATATTCTAAGATTTCAATGACAAAAATAAATTCTTAAAGACCTCTTTGACAAGAAAATTACCAGTTCATGTAATAAAAATAATACTGACAAGATCTTGAATTCATTTGTTACTCTAGCCCTCCACAGAATCGCTATAGCTAGTACATGTACGGGGTAATTTAATTGGCACCTTAAGGTAGATCTATATAAAAGTAGCTATTCACTGGAGGATAAAACACCAATAACTCTACACAGCCGAAAGCATCATCCATTAAACTTGTTCAAAATAAGAGTTTCATTGCATAACTAAAAATAAAACCATGCATGCGGATCTACCTTGAAGTACAACTCTGTATGGGTGGTAGCCACGAAATCTCTCTGCCTCGCGGCGGTCCACACTATACTGTGGTTACCTCACATGGTCCCAAATTACCTGCAGGCATAAAAAAAATAAAAGATGTTCAACACCTCAGCCGTGGTAATCCTTTATTCTAGCATGTTGTTAATTATTGCTGTTTGTGTTTGTCTGACACTATACCACACTGCGGCCTGTTGGGGTAGAAGGATTTTCAGATGATAAAAGTTCTATTGAATTCAACAGCTGTAAGTTGTTAAGAAGGTATATTAAGATGGGGAAAAAAAGAGGCACTTGAAAGAGCCATACTTAATGTTCAGAGTGTGATAACTGGCTGACAAATGAGATCAATTTGGGAGCCAGCACTACATCAAACAGGTGCATATGTACTCAACATTTTTTTCACACATGCATGGAGTACTCTAGTGAGGAAAATTCATCATCACTGCATGCAACAAAAGGTTGTTTACAACAATTTGTTGACTATAAACACAGAGCTCATATTGTGATGCCCCTACCCCACCCTGCCAAGATTTTCTGGCATCATGGTCTGAAGTTTTAAATAGATCACAGCAAAATGAAAAACAAATTTATCCTTCCCCCATATAATTTTAAAACATAAAACAAGATATAAATTGTACCTGATGACCCTACCCCACCCTGACAAATGTTTTTCAGTTGGGGTCTGTAGAGAGAGAGAGAGAGAGAGAGAGAGAGAGAGAGAGAAAGAGTTTACCTAAATTCAATCAACACAGTGTTCTCCTTTTGAGATTTTGGTATATGCAATGTACGCACAAGCATTGGAAGAATGACTTTTGGCATGAAAATGAAGAACAGTGACTGCATAAATGATTTGGAATCAATTAACCATTTCATCTATGATTATCCTTCAAAATCTTAAAATCTGATTACGGGGACTAATCCTTAACAATTTCAACTCTTTTAACAAACAGTACTCGATGTAAATAGGGAAAATTACAGACAAGGCCTTGAAGAGCAAAGAACTGCAACTCTAATATTTATATAAGCCTCACAAGTAAACCAAAGGGAAATTACATTGGTCAATAATGACATGCACTTTTCTTGGAGGAGGGAGGGATTAGAAATATCAGATGCTTTATAGAATTGGGAATCACCATTCACCGCAGGGATACCACACCCTGGCCTACACCTGCAAGGTTCACACCACTTCAAACAGTAATGAGACTGGAGGAAAGATGTGGATAGATTCCATCAGTATATAATATTATATTCTCTGGCATTAACAACTCTACTGGCAATGTAAATTTTGAAAATTAAATTGTAATTGGGATTAGTTATTTAGATTGAAAATAAGGGCATTAGAAGCCACATTCTCCCTAATTTGCAATAGAATAATTTCCTTCCATGATCATATCATATGATCCTGAAACAGAGCTTTCGATGTAAAATTATTATAAAGGTATATGTTATATACTTGCTCAGTTGAACCTGACAGAGATTTTGATTATTTTACACCATGTAACAACAAATATATTACATATATTACCTTGGTCACAGAAATACCTTCTACGCCGTACTTAGTCTACAGTTCATGCCATTGTTATGCATCGGAAGAAATAAGTGGACATGCAAAGATGTTATCCTGCATTCATCCATGGCTGCATGTTCAATTCTCTTATAAGCCTGTCACCGGAAACGCACATTTTTTTAGGCCTTGCTATTTTAGAAATGTACGTAGTGTGTTCATGGCAATTTTTACCTTTCTAACAATCATGGATTATAGCTGACAACAACGGATCGGTTTCGAACATTTCAAAGATTCTTTCTATGATAGGCATTGAATATTCCCCACTGTCCAAAAGTGCCGGGAAGAGAAGGACATTGTATTACAAAATGATGGCAAAATATTTGCATTTTCCTTTGCCTTATTCAAAATGTTCATTCCATCATTGATGCAAATGACGCACTGCTGAGGCGCAAGCGCGGTTTGCATAAATATAACTGTGTTATCAAATGAAGATGTAAAAATGTCAATAATTTCATTATAAGTAATAAGAATTATTCTTTGAATATTATATAAGGAGAAGGGGTGGTTTTAATCAGACTGGAGATGCTCATTACGGTCGGGACCTGATAAAATCTATCGTACAGCCCTTTTAAAAATTCTTGCTTGATTGGATTTGCTAACGCCTCCGACAAGAAATTATCACTTCATTGTACTCAAAGAATGATTCCTTTTTATTTATATTAAAACTATTCAATTGTACGCACTTTTTATTCGCAAATTTGAAATCTATTTTTAGAAGAAAGAAAAACAAGCCGATCGATTTTTGTCGATTTTTAATATTTTGTTAAGAGCATGAAGTTGTAAAGACAAATTCTACAAAAAAATCATTTCGTTGCAATTAGTTTAAACTTCATTTTGACTAGACTATTATTTTTTAAATTATAATTGTTGCATGACGCCAAGATTTACCGTTCGAACGCCCTGCACTTGTATCGAAATCCATATTGATCAATCAACTGACAATCGAACTAATTTCATTTTACCAGTGTTGACCTATGCCTATAATGAATTATTTACTATGGTTCCTATCAATTTTTTAATCAGATTTCATATAACGATATTACAATCATCTTCGCTAGCCAAGGGTTTCTGATCCGCACCGCTTCTCACGAGGGTTTCTGATCCGCACCGCTTCTCACGAACGTGAGAAGCGGTGCGGATCAGAAACCCTTGGCTAGCGAAGATGTATTACAATATACATGTAGTATATCATCGCATCTTCTTCAAAATACTTTGAACAGCTATATAGGTTCCTCAAAGAGCACTTATGCACAGGCATCAAGTTTTATGGGCGTTCTGCAGCTCCATCAGTATATAAAAATGTACATACCTATGTGGCAAAGCACTTAGAAAAAAGGCACTTTGAAAAAAATTCAAAGTGCTTTAAATTTAGGACCAAATCAATGCGCTTTGAAAAAAAATTGGACCAAGCCAGCGCATTTCACAGAAGTTTGTTCAAAGGGCGTTCTGAAGATACATCAATATCATATTATTTTTAATTATCAAGACACTTTATACGTACTTTGAAAATTAGTATAAATCACAAATTCTGGGATTCGGTTTTTACTTAGTTGATAGTTGGATGATTTGTTAATACCACTGAATATGATTTATCGTCTTTTCTTTTAGAACGGGGATGTGACAATAAAAGATACGGATCAATAACACAATTCAAATGATTACAGGAGAAACTTTTTAAGGTTCTCTATCTCTCATCCTTTCTCTCCAAACATAATTATATTCAGAAAACTAGAGTAAACGCAAAAGAACGAAAAGGGGGTAAGCTTTGCTGTAGATTCATTATAAAGGTACTTTTAGAATTTTAGAATTTTAATATTGTAAAAACAACCTAGCTAAACAAAACTTTCCGCCATGGTATCTTAAAAATTATAGGTGTCTAAACATAAACCCTCTTCTCAAATTCAAACCAAATAAATCACACTTCATTTTAATTAAATAATATACATTGTACATTACAATATTATTATATTTGATATACAATGAACATATCTATAACTTATTTTTTTATTATCTAATTATGTTGGTTCACCATGTTCAAAAGCACAAGACATTTAAGTCTTTTGAAATTTGTTATGCATGCATCGCCATTTTATAAATCATTCCGGCTCTGACATATTGAAATAAACAAAGTTAAATAATCATTTATTGATATCAAAAGTATCAATTATTTCGATTAAACCCCGAAATATCATCAACGACATCAACGCACTTTAAAATAAAAATATTTTTTCAAAGTGCGTCATTTTTTTTTTGCGTTGTAACTTAGATATTATAGTAAAGGATAAAGATATTCGATACACTAATAAGACTGATTCAAAATAATAAAAACTTTTGTTTTCATACATGTATTTGCTCATATTTCTCGTTTATCTATATATTTTTTTAAATATAATGGTAACTTGTTTACAAAGTTGATTTAAATTGGATTTCAGGATTGGTGTACTTGAGTCAACACTGCCAGAGATCTACTTTTACCTCGAGCCGATTAAGTACACATGTCATACTTGTACTTCCGGTTATCTGCTGATAAAGCTAGCTTAGGTAAATATGTCTTTCATGAACGTAAAGCTCCCAGCTTAATGGTACAGTATGTTTAATTGTTAAATCTCGTGATGACAGAATCACAATTATTTTTTCAGGAAATTATCGTGACACTATTCAAAATTATAAGCCTCGTTCGATAGAAATAATATTGAGTATTACTTTCAGTCCGAATTTTTTCTAAATTGAAAATCATATTGTGTCACATGCTGTTTCTGTAGCAGGAGTAGACTATCTAAAGAAAACGACGTAGACAAAAGATGTTGTTTTAAATTTTTCTATGAAAAGCCTTCCAAATGTATTGCCAAAATAATATGTAAACGGTGTGACTGATGGACCGAGCGCAGATTCAACACAGTGCAGTTTGTACAACAATTAATTTGAAACGCATACAGTAGGATCCGCCATATCAAATCATTAACCAAAGTTAAACTAAACGGTGCTTGCTCTGTCTACATTATGGGGTCATATTTCGTATGTTTTATTTTGTACGTTAAACGTACAAGTTTTATCTTCGGAAATAGCCAAAGAGTTGCGTCATGCCAACAAAAATTTATTTTTTCTTTCATTGTTAATCAATTTGATTCCTATGAAGACTGCAGGTGATGAAATTGAATACTTTATTTAGTATCTAAAAGATCAGTTCCTTTATGTTCATGTTTTTATTTTCGATCTGATGATATGATAAGACATGCATAGCACTAGTCGTGTAAAACTGTTTCTTGATTGAAGCAATATTGAAACTTATTTGGTTTTTGCTTTAATTTAAAAAAAAAATTAAATTACCTCCAATTGAAACACTGGAGAATTTTTAACAGAGTTTAGGGTCAATAAACATTGATAAGTCCCAGTCAATCAATGATTGATCTAACTTTTTAAAAAATGAAATGGCTGCCAATATGGCCACGCCCAGGGCTGGAAGAATATTTTTAGCCCAAAGTCTCAACAGTTGATAATGATCATTGGGATATAACAGAATTCATGCTAATGATATATGCAAATGCAACCTTTGAGTCAAAGGAAATACAAAGTTGTTGTGAGATAGCAGTTTTATTTACAATGAAATTTAATTTGAATGCAGGTTAAAAAATGGCAGATGTAAACAAGCTGGCGTTCTCCATTGTCAAATTTCTAAAGGATCAAACAACGCAAGAAAGTTTATCGGAAGATGCTATTGAGAGTTTAGAGGGTGAGAAGGATATTATATACTTGTATCTACTTGTAGTCTTCACTCAAATTAGAGTTTAGGCTCAATTCTTGACATTATTAAGGAAGTACCATTTCTATTCAGAGTTTGTAGTATCACAATAAACCCCATAAAATTATGTTGTACATAAACTGGCAAGAATTTGTGTTAAGCTACAATTTTTCCAATTTAAAATATTAAATTCAAATGTTTTATTAAATTTGTAACTTTATGAAACAAGGAATTTAGTTTCAGAAAATCTTGATAATATGATCAATCCATAGAAACATCATGGTTTACTTGTGCTGTAAAGTGTTCCTTGCCTTTTTTAGTTGCTATTCAATGTTTGGAGTCGGCATACAGTATCGACACTCAAGATGAGTCACATATTGCTAAGTACCAGGTTCAAAGAAATCTGCTAGATATTTTCAATTCACAGATTAGTTCCGAGGTGAGTCAATGTTTAGAATGAAACCAAACAAATTACCGTAAATGAAATATTCTTCAAATACAAATTATTCACATGTATCCATTCAATCTCTTATACAGCCTGAATCAGATTTTTCAACTTTGTCACTACATGAACCTACTCCTGAGGAAAAAGAGAAAGCTGAGAAGTTAAAGAATGAAGGTATAAACAAGAAGGTTCTGAAACATACAGCGAGTAAAGGTGTAGGGTATAGTGGGTTATTTTATGGATGTAAAATTCTGTGTTTTAAGGGAAAGAAGGTATTTTCATTGATACCGCAGTTGTCATTTTGGCAATTTCAGAATTGTATTTACAAGTACCTTCTGTTTTACAGAGGTGAACACTACCAAAACAAACCAAAATTAACTCCAGTCTAAATAATAAGTTTTACAATACTGGTACTTAGTCTCTCTGAGTACGTGAACATTCTCTTGCAATTTAGAAAGGGTAGATATACATAATAATCTCAGTGTACAAATGATATGTGTTCTGTGCAGTAAATTGTTTTCATGTAAATATATGTAGTATTGCTGTAGTTTGGATCAAGTTTGACTAAATAATATGTTAAAAGCATTGATGGTGTTATTTATTATATTCCAGGTAACAATTTCATGAAAGAGGAGAAGTTTTCTGATGCATTAGAGTGCTATTCACAGGCTGTAAAGTTGGACAACAAGAACTCTGTATATTATTGTAATAGGTAAGAAATAAGTAAGCAAGTGGGTTTTTTCCTCTTTTGTAAGAAAAATTTTGCATTGAATTTCAATGTTGTTTTAATGTTGATATCTTGTTTAATAAATAGTAATACTTCACCCTGGGTTAACTTCAGCTCACTTTTAAAATGATTTCTTGCTTTTTTAGTACTTATACATAGTTGTTAGTTTCCAGATTTTGTTGTAATATGGAACCAACAGATATAAACATGTGTCTTTATTTATATGGAGAAATTCTGGTTGTTCATACCATTTTTGGTAATGCTGAGTGCAGAATTTTAGATTTCTTGGGGGCTCAACTTTTGTGGATTTTTATTGGTACCTTATCACCCACCCATAAACATAAAAAAATTTGAGACATATATGGTACCAGTATTCATTATATGTAACAGTAAAAAAAAACCCTACATGATTACACCCCAAGATCATTTTAAAATTGATGATCAATGAGAAGTCTCCCCATTGAATTATTAAATGAATGAATTAAATTGTATAACTTGTTTGATCTACATGTAGCATATGTCTCATTTTTCTAACAGGGCAGCAGCTTACAGCAAGCTGAATAAACACGTACAAGCCATAGAAGACTGTGAACGAGCCTTAAACATAGACCCTCAATATTCCAAAGCTTACGGTAGAATGGGGTAAGAAATTCATGCAGATTTGATGTGCTTAATGATTCCAGATCATGTGTCTTTGTTTTTACTGTTGAAAATTTAAAAATGTTGAATGTTACAAGGTTATTAGGCATTGAAATTAATAAAATTTTGGGGCCTTTAACTGCAGTTCAGTTTGTTGTATCTCTGGAATGAGGTACATGTATTAACAAAAGTCCTCATTTGTTCCTTACCCTGTGACACTGACTGCATATCTATTTTGTCAGAAATCTTTGTTCATGATATATGCTGTACATGGATTTTACTTCTGTACTTTTAGTATAGCCTACACTGCATTGACGGACCACGAGAGTGCCAGAGAGTGTTACAGGAAAGCATTAGAGCTCGATCCTACCAACCAGTCCTATCAGAATAACCTGGAAATAGCTGAACAAAAGTTAAAAGAGGCAGCAATGCAGGTAAAATAGAGGATATTTTAACCAGCAAATGCATGAAGTAGGATCAACAGAGCTGCTTTTGAAGTTAAACATTTCATAAAACTGTTATGACTGCCTTTATTCCTACAACAAGTTAAAAAATACTGAAATTAAAACTTTTTGATATGCAATTAAAGGTTTGTTTTGGGGTTTTCATTTTGCAGGCTGGATTTAACATGGGACCTATGGGAATGGGAAACATGGACTTTTCACAAATGCTAAATAATCCTGCCCTCATGAATATGGTAATCACATTCATACAACACAAAACTCCATCAAGAACTAGTAATATTTCTATAATTAAAAAGATACAACAGTTACTTTCTATAGTATGTGACTTTCCATGGACAAATGAGCTTCAAAATTAGAAATTGTGTTTTGATTTTTCTCTACTTTAACTATTTCAGGCCCAGTCAATGATGCAGAACCCTAACATGCAGCAAATGTAAGAGAATATTCTACATTCAAACCTGACGAATATCCCCTTTCTTTACATGAGTTTATATCTACCATTTCGTCTTGGAGAGTTTACATTTAACATGGCTCATTAGTGTAACTTAGATAAAACGAATTCTGAATATGAATTATGATTGTAGGATGGCCAACTTTATGTCATCAATGTCAGGGGGTGGTGCCACACCAGAAGGGGGCCCTCCAGGGGGAATGAATAATATTCTAGAAATGTGAGTATTGTACTGATGATGACCAAAATAAACATGTAAATATGATTCGTAGCTGTTTAGATGTGTTGATATCAAATACATGTGTCTGGTATGTGACTTTACCAATACCTTTGATTTGAAAACAATATGTTACTTACACCTTACAACAGCAAATGTGTTTATTTATCTAAGAGCCAGTTTTCATTTCTTTAAATACTCATTATAAGATGTATGTAATAAAATTATCATCATACTGAAGTGGTAAACTGACTAAAATTCATGAGCAACTTATATACAAGAAATTATGAGATCATAACTGAATGTGACTTTGAATCAGGAAATAGACTGAACAATACTACTGTGAGAGTAAGAAAACGAGTTTCAAACATATCAAAGGTAATACATTTGTGTCATGTTTACTGCAGAGGCCAGCAGTTAGCTCAGCAAATGGAACAAACTAACCCAGAGTTGGTGACCCAGCTCCGCACACAGTTTGGCCGGGGGGGTCCCCCAAACTCAGAGGGAGGAGACCCCAGTCAACAAAGTAAGATGTGATCTATGTATTGACTGTTATAATGAGTACCTAAACAATACAATGGGGAGGGGGTTAAACCAAACAAAATCATTACGGGCCACCATTTGTATATCAAATGTTCAGAAAGTGTTCCTGAAAACTATATTAAAAGGACTATGTGCGGTTTGGTTAAATATCTGCCCCCGATTTTAACCAATTTTTAAATAGTATCGTATAAAAATAAAATCTTCACAAATCATTGTATAGAGGATGCCTATAACTTTAATCTTGATTTTAGTCATCATTGCTCATTTGCTGTTTACCTATGATGTCACATAAATGACCTAATTCCCGCAAATTTGCAAAAAAATGAAAATATTCTCATTTTTAGCTCACCTGAGCTGAAAGCTCAAGTGAGCTATTCTGATCACATTTTGTCCGTCGTCCGTCTGTCCGTCCGTCTGTCCGTCTGTCCGTCTGTCCGTCTGTAAACTTTTTACATTTTGAACTTCTTCTCTAAAACCGCTTATCCAATTTCAACCAAATTTGGCACAAAGCATCCTTATGGGAGGGTGAATATAAATTGCAGAAATAAAAGTTTGATCTGTATTCAAAGCGGAGAAAACCTTGAAACTGTAGAAAAAGGGGGGTGCATTTTTAAAAATCTTCTTCTCAAGAACTACCGAGGCAAATTCAACCTAGTTTAGCATAAATTATCCTTATGGGAAGGAAAATATAAATTGCAAAAATTAAGTGGTAATTCTGTTTCAAATCTGAGTTATTACGAAAATAATAATAAAGGAAAGGCGTGTTTCAATCAGTTTAATAGCTTCGGGTTCGGCATCCGGTAAAATGATTCCATACTTCTAAAACGAGGTTCTTTGTTTAAAGCAGCCATGACATTATACGAAAAAGGGTCGATCTGACTATGATGAATTTGCTTGTTGTGCAACAGTTCGCGTATGAAGGGAAATTTTGAAACATACAAAATATATTGGTGCCGATTTTGTGAAGTAAATTGAGGCTAAATATTTCAATGCGTTGACAGTTTTCACACATGACGTTGGTGTTAGCTTGGTCTGATTTTCGTTTCGTTCTCATTATGCTTTGTAACCTGGAAACTATCGTCTGTATTTCGTGATTTTTACGTATCAAATCAAACAGAGCTTCGGTAAATCAAACAGTTAACTGTTTACCTGCGCAAATTAAGCAAAATCGGATGTAGGGGTACTGAAATACAATTCATTCTATCGGTAATTCGGCATTATCTTTTGCGTAATGGTACATGTAGATTAATGCAATAGGTTTTGTTGAGATGCTCGGCATTTTCTCGAGTTTATTCAGTTTAAATAGAGTTTGATATCGCTGACGGAAATATGTAGGTATATACATGTATATATATATGATTCATTTCGAAAAAATAAATTGTGTTCTTTATTTGTTATACATGTAGTGCATGTTTCTTGTGTTTAATTGTTTACAATTTCTATTTACTAACCGTATTTGAGTGTTAAGTTTCGAATTATAAGCAAGATACAGAGATTTGCTCACAATTCTATGTTTGTACACAGATCTTAAAAACTAAAGCTTAAAAAGGTAAAAAAATTGTCAATATTTATTAAGAAAATTTTCAAAGTCTGTTCTTCCAGAAACCAACTTTAACAACTTATCGTATTGTAAACTTAACCTTTTTAGCTCATCTGAGGGTGGGGCCACAATTGGGGGTCGAAGTTTAACAAATGAATATATAGAGTAAATCTTTAAAAATCTTCTCCTCAGAAACTAATCAGCCAGGAAAGCTGAAACTTGTGTGAAAGCATCATCAGGTAATGTAGATACAAATTTGTGAAAATCATGATCCCCGGAGGTAGGGTGGGGCCACAATGAAGGATCGAAGTTTTACATAGGAATATATAGAATAAATCTTTATAAAATCTTCTTCTCAGAAATTAATCAGCCAGGAAAGCTGACACTTGTGTGGAAGGATCCTCAGGTAGTGTAGATTCATAGTTGTGAAAATCATGACCCCCGGGGGTAGGGTGGGGCCACAATGGGGGGTCGATGTTTTACATAAGAATAAACAGAGTAAATCTTTAAAAATCTTCTATTCAAAAACTAATCAGCCAGGAAAGCTGAAACTTGTGTGAAAGCATCCTCAGGTAGTGTAGATTCATAGTTGTGAAAATCATGACCCCCGGGGGTAGGGTGGGGCCACAATGGGGGGTCGATGTTTTACATAAGAATAAACAGAGTAAATCTTTAAAAATCTTCTATTCAAAAACTAATCAGCCAGGAAAGCTGAAACTTGTGTGAAAGCATCCTCAGGTAGTGTAGATTCATAGTTGTGAAAATCATGATCCCCAGGGGTAGGGTGGGGCCACAATGGGGGGTCAAAGTTTAACAAAGGAATATATAGAGTAAATCTTTAAAAATCTTCTTCTCAGAAACAAATTAGCCAGGAAAGCTGAAACTTCTTCGGAAGCATCCTCAGGTAGTGTTGATTCAAAGCTGTGAAAATAATAACCCCTGGGGGTAGAATGGGGCCACAATGGGGGGGGGGGGGTCGAAGTTAAACATATGATTATATAGAGTAAATCTTTAAAAATCTTCTTCTCAGAAACTAATCAGCCAGGAAAGCTGAAACTTGTGTGGAAGCATCCTCAGGTAGTGTAGATTCAAATTTGTGAAAATCATAACCCTGGGGGTAGGTTTGGGCCACAATGGGAGGTCGATGTTTTACATAGGAATAAACAGAGTAAATCTTTAAAAATCTTCTTCTCAGAAACTAATCAGCCAGGAAAGCTGAAACTTGTGTGAAAGCATCCTCAGGTAGTATAGATTCATAGTTGTGAAAATCATGATCCCCAGGGGTAGGGTGGGGCCACAATGGGGGGTCAAAGTTTAACAAAGGAATATATAGGGTGAATCTTTAAAAATCTTCTCAGAAACTAATCAGCCAGATGTTTCTTTATAATTGTTAAGACTTTGGCCCCAGGACAATTCTTTGGCCTCCCGAGAAGGTTCAGAGTTTGATGTACGTTTATATCTAATATATAAACTATTGTTAAGGATCATTTTGAGAACTGCAATACTCAACATATGATATGACTATAAAATCATCTTGTTAGAAAAGGGACTAATGATTATAAACATAAGAATATCCAGGGGAAAATGGATTTTATTTATACAGGATCTACATGTATTATTGTACATTGTCCAGATAGTTTGTATTATGACGCCATTGAGCTGATTTTATCATACCTATTGTTCCTCAGGTGAGCGATGTGGCCCATGGGCCTCTTGTTGCTCTATATTTTCCTATCGGAAGTATAGAGCGCAGGTCTGCTCAAGTGCGATTTTAACATATATTTTTCGTCAGATAGATATACACATTATACTAAAAAATTGTACTTGAGCAAGCCTGCGCTCGATGTTTCCGAGTCGAAAAACCATCGGAAAACACCCTTTTTTTGCTACAAAACATCAATTTATCAAAATAATGCAATCTTCATGACGTCATTTCTACATTATGACGTCACTGTGGTGATAACCTTTTACACCTTTATTTCCAATATGGTTTTAAATATCTTTCACCTAATTTTTAAAGCTCTTTCTAAAACTTTGATTTTGGGGGCAAAAAATGCATAAAACCGCACATAGTCCTTTACCATAAAGATTAATAGTACAACCAACTCGTTATTTTCCTCTTTGTGGTATGTTTTTTATGTAAACAACTACTGATGATTCTGATCTTTCATACAACAGTTATAATTTTTGCGGCCCATTTGATGCTTGCGTCAATATTTTTTCTTATGATAATTGTAATATATCAACTAATACACTGTCATCTTCCAAGTAAAAAAAGGGATAGGGTAAAACCAGAATTCTCACTACGTATACAGTGTTTGAATTACCCCCCTTTGACAGCTTAACTACTTCCCTGTCAATGATTAAATGATTGTATTTTGTATGTTTTCAGATGGTGACCAAAGCCAACCTCCAAAATGATGAAAAACTAGGACTTAGACTCCACAATGAACTATTGAACATTAGAATAAGAAAGAGAAGAAAAAAGGACTTGGAAGTTTAAATACTGTGTAATTAAAGTCAAACACAACTTCATGTAACTTTTAAACATTATTTTTGAATTGAAATTGTAAAACTGAAGCTTCTATACTTTGAAGGTTTATTATAATAAAAATGTTCATATTGTCAAAATATATTTTCCCCAATGATGATTGTAATTGACAGAATTTCAGTGGTCCATATTTTCATGGCTGATACCATTAAAATGGTATCTAGATTTGATTTTTCAAGACGCATTGTGTCTAGGTATGAAAGATCTGAAGTTAATTCTTAAAATACATGTACTAATTTATTATTTTGTTAGCAGGTTCATGCATTTATCATTTTTTTTCTTCACGAAATTCTCTCATTTGCAGAAAAAATATTTTCTTAAATTCTGGTTTATTTTTAATTATCATGTATGCTTCACATACATTTATGAGATGTAAATAATTTTAAATGAACACTCTGATAACTCGTCACTCATGATATTGTTCTGTTTTATATAATTATGAAGCAAATAAAGTGCTTTTTTGCTTATAGGAGTGCTTGAATGTTCAAGAACATTTGGTACTGGTAGCTAGAGGAAAAAAAAGAAAATTGTGTAGGAGCCAGTACTTGTCATTTTCTTTTTCGAGCATTCAAGCATTAAAAAACATCGTACAGTAATGTATTACATGTACTAAAAAAGAGAAGATAACTATTCTGCTGGCAACATTAAGCCATAAATATTTGATATAAAAATTTGTGTTGTGCTCCCACAAAAGAATTATTGGAAGAAGTGAGAATTATGGATCAGTTAGCTGCGTTAGATTTGGTGTTGGTTTTTCTGCCAGTTTATGTTGTATTAAAGTTATTCAAATACATGTACGACCCTCGAATCCA
This sequence comes from Magallana gigas, assembly GCF_963853765.1. NCBI lineage: Eukaryota > Metazoa > Mollusca > Bivalvia > Ostreida > Ostreidae > Magallana > Magallana gigas. The sequence continues at coordinate 13,698,641 of NC_088859.1, read as the reverse complement.
TCCATGTTGTCCATAAAAATCAACATTTCCTTTTATAAAAACATAATTCAACACATTTTTGTACCAGTGATGTTTAAACATGTGCTGTGTAACTGTCAAAAGAGATATTACTGATGTAAACATTTGTGTATCATTTTGAAATATAAAAACCTTAATATATGACTATATTGTTTCTTCTGCTTGTAAAAAAGTATGTTGATTTCTGTGAGAAAATTTACGTTCATGTACTAAATAGCACATAAAATAAACACTTTACATGGCATGTCGGCGATATAAATGGGGCCTCTAAATGTGTACGTGTATTTCATATTCAGGGCTCATATATGCAGTTACATAGCCAGTTTTATAATCAGATTTTGTTTTCGCACTTGTGTGTGGGTTAAAGTAAAAATTCAAAGAAATATAAAAAATGTTTTATGGAGAATTCATATGAATGAACAGATGAATTGTTTGATTACTGTCCTGAAGTCATAATTACAAAAAAGAGCATTGCCAACAAAAGGTCAGTAACATACACAACTCTGCATGTATATCCCACCATATTGTTTTTTTTTTATTTATAATTGAAAAATGGAGAAAAAAGACACAGAGCTGTAAAGAACTATTACATAATATCAATGCTCCTAACATCATGGACTTTGTAAAAAATGTACTTTGTATTCTTGATCATATTGATTAGAGCATAGTTATGAA